>NC_133777.1:67977014-68076890 GCF_003597395.2 Chelonoidis abingdonii | reverse complement strand
GCCCTCCCTTTGAGAAGGGCAGTGGCCCTGCTAAACAACTTAACAGCCAGGGAGGGGAGGCCACAGGAGAACAAAATCAAAATGGAGTATGGGGACAGCTGTAAGAAACAAAATGGAATAGGGGGATAGCTGTAACAGACAATGACAATAGGATTCAGGTGGCTCCACTTTCAAAGAATGATGGGAGCATTTCATTATTTTCTCCAAATGTTCATGATAATGGAGGTGTCTGGATCAGGCCCAAACAGCATTACCAGTGGCTGTAGTAAAATAAGACTTCCTGAATCATTTGCAGCCCATATAGTAAATGACATCTTAACACATTCTCCCAGTCTGGGCATCACATCCACTCATTACCCCAGAGCAGCTCGCCACAGTGTTAAATGAACGATAAGCAGAACATGCTGGTGGCTACATGCATAAAGAATGATCATTAGAGTTTCAATGAGGTTGATAGAGTGGGACAGACTTCTTGGGAAGTGAGGACATGAGCCTTAAAGCAAAGTTTTTTTGGTTAATCTGTCTATGATAGTTTGAAATGTGTGCATAATGAAAGAGGTGGAAAGCAGTACACTGATGGACAGTGAATATCCAGTATCACAGCAATGGTTAGAAACATCAGGAGTGAAAGTAACTTACAGGACTTACCGGTACTGCAGGAGTCCTGAGGGGGGGCATGGCCTTATCCGGAAGAGGCGTGGTCTCATCCAGGAGAGGCGGGACCTTTCAAGATTTAAAGGCCCTGGGGCACCGGCTGTGGCTGGGAGACCCAGGGCCTTTAAATCAACCAGGGGCTCCCAGCTGAAGAGGTGGCTGGGAGCCCCCCGGGGCTCAGGGGCAAATTAAAGGGCCTGGGGCTCCAGCCGCCGGGGGGAATCCAGCTTTGCAGGGCTGGGGCAGGGATTTAAAGGGCCCAAAGTTCCTGCCGCTGAGGCCAGGATTCAAAGGCCTCTGGGTTGCCTGCAGCCACAGGGAGCTCTGAGCCCTTTAAATCCCAGCTGCAGCCGGGATTCAAAAGGCTCTGGGCTGCCCGCAGCCGCGGGGAGCTCTGAGCCCTTTAAATCTCAGCCGCTGCCAGGATTCAAAGGGCTCTGGGCTGCCCACAGTGTCTGGGAGTTCTGAGCCCTTTAAATCCCAGCCGTGGCCGGGATTCAAAGGGCTCTGGGCTGCCCGCAGCCGCGGGGAGCTCTGAGCCCTTTAAATCCGGGCCCCAGCCCGGCTGCCGGAGCCACGGCCAGGATTGAAAGGGCTCTGGTCTGCCCGCAGGTGTGGGCAACCCAGAGCCCTTTCAGTCCCCATTGTGGAAGCCAGTACGGTCCGGCACAGTACACTAGCTCTTGCTGGTACGCCGTACCGGGCCGGCTTACTTTCACCGCTGAGAAACATGTTCATTTTGTTGATATGCAACAGGAAAAAACATCTGTGGGATGCTAAATGGACTGATCAGTTTTGGCACATGACAGAAACTGATATCCATGAGTGGTATTGTACTTTTAAAATAGTCCCCTGTCTTATGGCCATAAATTCCGGTTTGTGCAGACAGGGCCGGCTTTATGAACTGCAGGGCCCAATTCGAATACCTGGCGGCGGTCCGGGGCTTCGGCGGCACTTCAGCAGCGGGGGGTCCACTCTGGGTCTGCCGCAGCGCTGAAGGACCCCCCACAGCCAAAATGCCGCCGAAGACCCCCGAAGTGGACCCCCCGCTGCTGAAGATCCCCGGAGCACACCCCCCACTGCCAAAGCCCCCCGGAATGGACCCACCACTGCCGGGTGAGTAAAAAAAAAATTAAAAAGGCGCCTAAGGCATGAGGCCCTGGGGCAGGGCCCTCTTAGGCATGGGGCCCGATTCCAGGGAATCAGGGGAATTGGCCTAAAGCTGGCTCTGCGTCCAGAATAATCATGATCTTAGACTTCTTCCAGAAAATCAGAGTCAGGACATTTTGCTGGGAAGGAGGATTCTGTGTAGGACAGGAATTTTTCCACTCCCATGCGTGTTTATATGAGCATTCACTGAAAGGAGAACTCGTATAGCCACAGACTATAAAACACTACTGAGCAAGGATTTTAAAATAAGACTTCTGGTCTGGGGATTAACCAGAACTTTTAGGTAAATGCTTCAAGAATCATAGAAATATAGAGTTGGAAGGGACCTCAAGAGGTCATCTAGCCCAGCCCCCTGTGCTTGGACTCACTGCCACTTTATTACTCTTGGAAATGAAAATTAAATGAAATTGTCTGTGATTTGCACATTTAGGGGCCATCCTCTAAACAAGAAACAGAGGAACTGCCGGTATGGATTGGGCCAGTGGTTCATCAAATCTAGTATTCTGGCTCTAACAATGGCCAGCATTACATGCTTGTCATGGGAAGGTGCGAGAAACACCATAGTTTTCAATTATGGAATAATCTGCCTTCAGGGGAAGTTTCTTCCTCACCCCTATCAGTTAGTGGCTGGCTTGTGCCCTGAAGCATGAGGTTTATATTCCTTTTTTAAAATGTGACTGCTCTTGGCTGAAGCTGTGGATATTCCTATTATCCAGATCAATGGCTAATCCTTTCTTGCATCCTTATAAATTCTTGTTTTCAGTGATGTACTGGGACAGTGAGTTCCACGGGCTAATTGTGCATAGTGTAAAAGTAACCTGGGAGCAAATGCTAATGTGGCGAGAGGCCACAAGTATGCAAGGAATATAAACCAACTCAACTGCCTGCACATACACAACTTACAAGACGCGTGAGACTTGTCTTTCATAAGGATGTAAAGTGAACTTATTTTCTGCTGCTGACAGGTGCATAGAGCAGTTTTTGCTCCAAGATGCCAGAGAACTCCTACGCTGTACAAGGCTCACCCCTCTGCTTAAACTGGAAGCATATGAGGTGGGCTAATTCACTTATAAGGGTGACACATTAATAGGTGCAGCATTTGTTACCTCCGTGCTTCACCTCCAGTTCCTGTTACTCACCCCAGTAAAAATTTGCAGTGGACCCTTTTGCACTGTGCATAACCAAATGCATAACCTAGACCTCTATTCTCTTCTGTATGGGCAGCAGGTGACATGTGAATAGGAGTTGCATTCCTATGGAAGAGAGACCATCAGCTTCTATTTTAGCCTGCACAGGATCAGATTCTGCAAGGTGCTTCAACTCCCCTGGACTTGCAGATGCAGGACAGTAGATCACAAACTAAGATGTGTACTGGAATAGCATGCAGTAGGCTTAAGATATGTACAAATATTGAACCCAGTTCTGAAGTCTTTACTCAGTGTCTAGCCAGGCAAAATTCTCACTGAAGACTTCAATGGGAGTTTTGCCTAAGTAAGGCCTGCAGGACTGGGCCCAATGGGAGGGCGCAGTTTATAAATGCCAGCCTATTACAAGGCCTGTCATTGCCAATTCTATCTGACGTTTCATCTCATAATATTCTCTTTGACTTCCTTAATACTAACCAGACTAAATATTTTATATACGTGCCTTGCAGCCTCTTGCTAAGCCCTTTGCTCCCACTCACTGTGAAGATGGGTATTGCATTGCTGCTTATTCTGAAACATTACAGCCCTGTGAACTTTTCTATAAAGGTTCGAGCTGATGTTTATTTTTGATAAGCAAAGATCCACGTAATCATAAACAAGTCCACCACCACCAAGGAAGAAAAAAGCTAAACAAGTGACCCACAGCTCACAGCAAGCTATGTCCTCACCAACTCTTTGTAGTCTAATTAAAAAGTAATGGCACTGCTTCTCTGGTAACACCTACAATTCCTGCTTGTAATAGTCTGTCTGAAAAATCTGTTCAAATGTGCATGTATTATTTAGTAAGATTTCTATTCTAACAGCTCAATAAGGTACAGAAGTGGTTTGGGGTTTTGTCTCACTTCGCGTTGGTGTAAATCAGGAATAGCTTCGTGGTATCCAAAGGAGTTCAACTGATGTAACCAAGAAGAGCAATGGGCTCGTTAGCCTCCAAGGGCTTGGTGTATATTGGCCCTTTGTTCGTAAGTGCAGTGGCCCTGATTTATTATTATCACTCTTATGTATTATTTATAATTGTGTAACTTTCCAGACATCAACAAAAGACAATCCATGCCCTGAAGAGTGGATAAAGGGTAGAAAGACAACATCAGATTCCGGGCGAGGGAAAGGGATACAGCATATAGAAAAGTGATCAGGGAGCTGACAAATACGTATCATATTAGTTACATGTTTGTAGTAATTGTTATTAGCAATACGTACTAATTTCCCCTCCTTCTACCCACCATTGCCCATTCATCCCCCTTGTCTTCCTGCCCCATTAACCTCTAGCTCTCGTTCTTGTCTCCTTACACTCCTTACCTACCAATACTTAAACCAATACCTATCAATAAGTAGACAACTTAGCCATCTCTTATGGGTGTCATGAAAGAACCAAGTCTTTGAGTTCTTTGAGTTCTGTTAGTCTATAAGGTGCCACACGACTCTTTGCTGCTTTTACAGATCCAGACTAACATGGCTACCCCTCTGATACAAGTCTTTGAGAGAGATTTAAGAGAGGATACGGTAATGATTTTGAGGAGCAACTCAAAAAGGACATTCCATGAGTAGAGGGGTGGTGTGAAAGAAAATACTGAGATGGTTCTGAGAGAAGTGGACAAATAGGATGTTGACTCTGGCATTGCTGGTGAAGAGGAAAACATGGGATAGCTCAGTGGTTTGAGCGTTGGCCTACTAAATCCAGGGTTATGAATTCGATCATTGAGGGGGCCATTTAGGGATTTAGTGGGGGACTGGTCCTGCTTTGAGGATGGGATTGAACTAGATGACCTCCTAAGGTCCCTTTCTACCCTGATATTCTATGATTACCATGTGGCTGCAACATGCTAAGAGACAAGGTTAGATTAAATAGGAAGTGGTGGAGCTATGTAGGGCATTGCAAGAAGCGTGACCTTGATGTAGTGGTTATGGGGGAGCTCATGGTCAGAACAAGGGGCAATCTCAGCAACCCTGGTTTGTGTGAACTACAGAGAGGCCATGTGAGTATCAGAGGTTATAGTACTCATAATGGGGAATAAGGGTCCCAATGGAGAAAAAGATTAGATCTTTAAAATGTTTTGAGAGAAAGAGCAGCAAGATTTGTGCAAGGCCTGGATGTGTGAGGCCTGAAGAGGGAGGAGTTGAAGATGATGCTTTGTGACAAGCTTGAGTTACTGGAAGGACCGATGGTGGTGTTGTCTGCAACAACAGAGAATGTGGGCTTGGAGAAGATTTGAAAGGAAAGATTGGGATAAAGTCAATGGGGCCAGATTTCACTCCAGCAGTTCAGTTTTGGCCATGTTAAATTTTTGCTGATGACAAGAGATTAAGGAGCAGGTAGCAGATGGGATTATTATTAATAATAATATAATTTAGTGTTTATATTGTGGCAGTTCCTGAAGTCCATAACTAGCTTGGACTAGGTGCTGTAAAAATGATGAGATGCAGAACTGGATGAAGGATGCTGCAGGCCTAGGAATGGATGTAGGTGAGCTAGATTCAGATCCCAGACCATTATTTCTGAACATGGTATTATGGTCTAAGTGAGACAAAGACAATCCAAGGGGTTACCTGCAAATCGCACAATTTCTTCCTATTCCCCATCTTCTGGTATGATCATTCAAGTGACATAAAAGTGAAGTTACAGCACTTCTTATATATGTACTGCTGGTCACTTCAGGACAGAATTGCTGTACTCATTAAGTCACATTTAGAAAGGCACTTTGATGAATTTACTATGGAGTGTGTAGAGAAATGCTTTCCTCTAACATTTATTAGAGGAATATATGATGGGGCAAGAGTCATGCATCTGGCAATACATTACTGTTCCTGTCAGCTCTCAATGTATTTCTCACTCAGTAAAAGTCCATAGCTTTAGATGACACATTTTAAAAATTATTCTTTTGAGGAGAAACATCTATTGCAGTTTTTCTTTCGTAGGTACTATGGCTTTGTAACTTGAGGGGTGGAGTGTCACATGGCTGTAAGTGGGACTGCTTTAAGAGGCGCGTAACCGTGCCTCTGTGGGTCACAACTGAGAAGACCAAATTCAGGACAAACTGCTGATAAACAGGGTGGTTATTCTCCCATGAGATATACCAAAACAGCAACAAATGTAAACGTCTGTTTCACCACACTGGCTAACAAGAAGTCAGAAAAGCAGTCTCCTTAGGCATCCCAGTCCTGGATTGAACACCCAGACACTACCTTGAAAGATAAGTGGTTACTTAAAACCAATTTCATCAAACAAAAGATTCTTCTGATCCCAAAGGACCAGCTGCACATCCAGGTCAATATATAACTTAGATCAGGAGTGGCCAATCTGTGGCTCCTGAGCCACATGTGGCTCTTCAGAAGTTAATATGCGGCTCCTTGTATAGGCACCGACTCCGGGGCTGGAGCTACAGGTGCCAACTTTCCAATGTGCTGGGGGGTGCTCACTGCTCAACCCCTGGCTCTGCCACAGGTCCTGTCCCCACTCCACCCCTTCCCATCCCCTCCCCTGAGTTTGCCAGGCCCTTGCTCCCCCGCCAAAAAAACCAGCTGATTGGGAGGGGAGAGAGGGGGAGGGGAAGGGGGAGGGAAAGAAGGGTGCTGATCAGCAGGGTTGCTGGTGGGTGGGAGGCGCTGGCAGAGGGAACTGATGGGGGTCTGCTGATGTATTACTGTGGCTCTTTGGCAATGTACATTCTTAAATTTTGGCTCCTTCTCAGGCTAAGTTGGCCACCCCTGACTTAGATCTTACCCAATAATCATGCTGTTGCCAATCCTTTAGTATCTAAAATCTAAAGGTTTATTTATTTAAAAAAAAAGAGTTGAGAGTTAAAATTGGTTAAAGGAATTAAAAACATACAGTAACTGCAAAGTTTCTTGGATCAGGCTTGTAGCAGTGATGGAACAAACTGCTGGCTTGTTAAGTCTCTGGTTGCTTCCAAATTATTGGATGGTCCTCAGTCCCTTGGTTAGAATGCTTCCATCAGTGTAAGTTCATAGTCTGGAGGTTTGACCAGGAAAGAGGTGTTTCCAGGGAAAGCCATTGTTTCAAACAAAGCCTTCAGCACAGCTAGTGGAAAATTACAGGTAGCAAGAGGGTGTTTGAAGTCACATGGGCAAGTCACATGTTCATGCATGATTTCTCTTAGTCACAACAGAGGCCATTACCTATACTTCAGATGGAACGTTCACAGGAAAGTCCATCACTGTACATGGGTGTCTTCCATTGTGAGTTAAGTGTTCTTTTGATGGGCCGCTTAACTTGAATAGTCCCTTCAAGATGTGCAGGCTAAATACATTGTGGGTGTTACCACAGGAGCAAACATCTGAAATCCTGGTATAGAGCCAATGTTCATAACGTCAAATACAAAAATGATAAGTGCATACAGATAGCATAATTACATTCTGCAAATCATAACCTTTCCATAGACACCTTACGTGACATAATTTGTACAAGATTTGTTGCAATTATATAACTGTGACGGCAACAATGATCTACATGGTCATATTTTATCAGATAATGTCACAAGGCATTTTATAGATTGGCATAGGAAATACAGATGAGAATACTTAATTTAATGAATGATGCTTCTACAAACAGAAAGTTAAAAGGAAGGGAGCAGGGATGTTAAAGAAAATGGCAGCACAAAATCTGTCCTACAAGATAATCCCAGTAGCACAGGTGACTCCATTTAGGGTATGTTAGCAGAAACTACCAGTTTGTGATATGTGCTTCTCAACATATTTACAATAATAATGACAAACTGAAATCCATTTCATTCAGAAAAAAATACATTAAAAGAACATTAACTTCACAAAGTCAAGTACTCAGAAGTTATGAAATGCTGGAATTAATGTTGGCTCTGCAACTTTGTCCCTTTGGGCATATTCATTATAATGCAGTATTTAATTACATGATCACATACTGCTTTTTCCACAGAACCCTTGCCTCAGTCAGTCCAGAGACTGTTGTTTGGGATCCCTGCTTCATTTGTTGCAGATGTTGGAATGTGTGTAATGAATAAGGCATGGGACTGCAGGAAGAGAAAGGGCCATGGTCTCATGGTTAAGGTAGCGGAATACTGCCCTGGAGAACTGGATTCTCTTCCTGCCACAGAGTTCTTATGTGATGCTGGCCAAGTCACTTAAACCAAACTTTTCACAGGTGTCACTAACTGTGTGTTCCTCATGTTCTGAGTGCCCTCACTTGAGACCCTGGGATCTGACTTGCCGACATGCTGAGCACTCACATCTGCAGATGAATTCAGTGGGAATGGTGCTTTGAACATAATGCTAAATACTCTGAAAAATCAGGCCATAGGCATTGCAAACTGAGCACTCAAAATAAGTGGACACTTTTGACTTTAATCTCTGCGTGCCTCAGTTTGCCATCTGTAAAATGGGGATAATACCCCCTCACCTCACAGGAGTATTGTGAAAATACATTCGTGAAGGGTAAGATGCATTTGGGAAGATAGCGATAAGCATCATAGAAAAGTCCATGGGGAAATGAATAATTCTGAATTCAGTACATGATTTGGAGGCTGTGCAGTGAATGATGCATGGGGGGCACATGCTGACTGATGAGGATAAAAGGAGCTATGGAATACCTGCTCATTCAGTGAGCACCCATCCGTCTTGTGCTCTGAATGAGGAAGGGGTGTGTGTGGACAAAATTGTGCAAAATCATGTAATTAACGTCTGCACCATATGCATGCTCGCAAAGAGGAAGAAGTAATGTTGCGCAGGCAACCTTCATCCAGGCATTTCCTAACTTCTGAGTGCTTGACTTTGCTATCTTAACATTCTGATGAACATACCTTTTTTTTTCCCATGTATTTTCCTAGGTTGTAAAAAAAGCAAATTGGGAAACCCAGAAATTCCCTTGTGTGTAGCCATACTGATTCTCACATGAGTCATAGGCGGGACTGGAACCTTTAGAGCCACTGCCACTTAGCTAATGGATAAGTGTAAGCAGAATGGTAGACTGCTATCCTCTGTGTGAAGCAGCCTGTATACAAGAATGAGATGTGCACTTTACCAGTGGGCTTCACAGTTATTTGCTAGACAGTAAATAAATGTTTGGACACAGACATCCTGGATTGCATTCTCGGTTCTGAAAGACAGTGTGTTGTGGTAGTTATAGCCCCTTCTGCTTCTGTCTACCCTTTTCTGCACCTGTCCCTTAGCCTGATCCTCTCTGCCTCTCCTCTTCTGTTCCGGTTCCCCCTGTTCCTATCCCGCTCTGCTCTTGTCCCCATGACGGTACCCAAAGCAGTGGAGAGCAGTGGCATGTGCTAGCCAAGCCGAGTACAACCTGCCAGAACCCCCGGGGTATAGACGTGGCATGGATAGCTCATGCCACCACTATGATGTTACTGAGGCTACACTACTATTTTTAGTCCTCTAGCCCTCACTGAATAGTATGAGTATGGGAAGCATGTCCCTAGCTCCTAGTGCAGACATAGCCACACACACAAAATCTATAACATGCAAAGTAACCACTATCATCAACCTCTAGGGTACCTAGTAGATTGCACCAGTAACATAAAAAGGTGCCTGAGTAGTTTGCACCTGCTGTGATATGCACTGTCCTCTTTCCCAAACTTATGAAAGAGAATATTTGAGATCCCCTGGTGAACATCCTCTCCCCAGTAATTAAAGATATCCTAATGGGCATGGTAAGTGCCTTTCTGTGCACGTTGGGATCGACATATAACATCATGAACTCTTTTTGCCTGAGATGAAATAGTTCTGTAATTGCAAATAGTGCTTTCAGATTTGCCTTGCAGAAGGGAATGGTACAATTGTGGTCCAGAACAATTTCCTATTAAAATATTTAGCAGATAATCAGTAACTTATTGTGGACATAAGCAAAATACTAAACATTGCAATCTATGTCGTTACAGACATATTTTTCCCTGCAGGAAAAGGAGGTGCAAAGGGAAAGACAATAAAATCAAGGTTAGACAGTTCTGGAAGAGGTGTTCATCAATTATTTTAAAATAAAAGTATCAATATTTGTTGTTTTTCAGCACCTTACAGAAAGGTTCATTAAACTTGGTCCCTGCCCTAGAGTTTACAGCATAATTTCAGACAGGATTTAAGGGGGAAACAGAAAAGTGGTAGCAAACCACTAGAGATGGCTCAGGACAGAAGTTCAGGGAGGAATATAACGATAATTTGTATAATTTTACTCCTGGGGGAATTCTGCATCACTGCACGTGTGCAGAATTCATGTCCTGCACAGATTTCTTTGCTTCCCTGTAGAAAAATGACTTCTGATGGGAAAACAAAGGGAAGCCACAAGAACAGTCACGCGCCCCCTCCCTGGCAGTGCAAGCAGGTAGGTTCTGGTGCCTAAAGCAGCCAGTAGAGACATAAATCACCTCTGGGAGAAGGGGACTGGGCAGTCATATATGTGTGTGTGTGTGTGTGTGTGTGTGAGAGAGAGAGAGAGAGAGAGACAGACAGACAGAGACAGACAGACAGACACTCTGTCCCTCTTGCTCGCTATTGCAGCATGCTCAGCATGGAGGAGCAGGGCTTTGGGGTGTTTCTGAAGAGGTAGACATGGGGCAGGCTCTGTCCCCTCAGGCTGAGCAGAATGTAGCAGCCTGCCTGCATAGTGAATTGTTCCCATTGTCTTTGTGAATCCCCCCAGGAGTATAAAACAAGTATAAAGTTTTAAGACTCCTTTACATTGCCAGAGTGGTGTAAAGGATAGTATGGCCTTATAAATACTTATGCTGCTTTAGTGATTAGAATTGGTCCAAATTTTTGGACTGAAAATATTTCCTATCAAAATGTGCTCCATGAACTGTTCACTACTGACCTTTTTGGAGATGGAAGGTAGCCAATATAAATTGTGAGTTTGATTCCCCAGCCCTCACTTGCTCTTCAGTTGCCTATGATGTAACACTGAGCATATGACTGTATATATTTGTTGACTAATAGCTAGAAATACAAGGCCAAACCTAGCTACATTACTGTTAGACAGAGGAGGGCTTTGGGATTTTCTCCAATGCTCTCCTCTCCCATTCTCCGTCCATTGTATTGCAGTTTAAATAAATTACCAAATAATTGAAACCAGCGTGATTATATTGCATTACTTTGACAAATAAAATCTGCAGAATTTTAAAATATCATGTTCAGAATTTTTAATTTTTGGCACAGAATTTCCCCAGGAGTAATAACATATAATCACTAACTTTCTACAAAATGATCATATTTACTGACATGCTTACGCTATATTGGAACTTGGGCTCCCGGGTTAGGTAGCCCAAGTTCCATGTCACACTAGTAGCCACCTACTTTGTATGCAGTATCCAAGTTGTATGTCATAAAACTTGATCATGGAACATTTCATGCACAAAAAACCTGTGTGCTTAAAATTACAGTCATGACTTCAGATGCTGCTTTTGATAGGCCTTTTATGTCCATACACTTTTCTCTTAAGGTTGATCCAAAGCCTAATGAAGTCAATTGGAATCTTTCTTGATGAAAATTTCTGGCCAGTTATAGGGCCAAATTCTCTGCAGGTGCAAATGGGTGAGGCCCCATTAACTTCAAAGGACTTAAGGTCAGGCCACAGCGTTAGCAAGTGCCCCTTCCCAGCACACTTATGATCCTACCCTGCTCCTTACACCCTTCACTCTCTTTCCCACTCTTGCTTGTGCACTGGTAGGAGCAAATAAAGTCCCCTCAGTAACAGTATAAGAGAAATAAATACAATATATGATATAGCAGCAGAATTGTCTCTAAGCAAACTTCTCAAGGTGGTGCCAATGGCCTACAATAGATCTTATATTATTATACAAACTAAGGAGCCGCTAAACACACACAGCTTCTTTTCTGTTTATGCTGGGTTTTCCGTGCATCAGCAGAAATATCTGTGTGCTACATATTTGCTGAATGGTTTGTCTGGTTTTTACTTATCAGAAGTATCTGCCTTCCTTTTCTTCCTATCCTCACCCATGCTCTTAATAATGTGTTGAAAGAGGTCTTGCTTCCAAAGACAGGTTTTCAAAGCTTTTAGAATTGTTTTGAGTTAATCAAGGTTAGTAGAGTTCTTAAACTGGTGGCAATTCCACCTGTTTCAGTATATATGAAACCAGATCAGGGCTACCTCTTCTCATCAGGTCCAAATAGCTCAGATAAAGGATTATCTTCACTCCATCACAGAAACATTTATCCACCTGATGCTTTCTATACCTCCTGCACACACCTGCATTGGCACAGTGGAGCTCCAAAAGGGGTGTATTTTGGTGAAAGATGTTTGTCAGATATTTCAGATTCTGCCACCCTGACACTGGCTGCACAGTAAGGCATTGCAGGCAAAATACATGTGTATATTTAGATTTTCCTCCTTGTGGGAAACTGACATGCACTCTCTTCCACCTCTGATATGGGATCAGTAAGCAGGACTGCACAGGTTAATAAACAATTGTCATTGCAAATAGGCTAGTCCCAGGGCAAAGAACATACAATTATAATGTGAGCCACTTGGGGCAGTTATGATGCTGCATGTATTTGTTTCACACTACCTCAAAGGGAACTGTACTCATTCTCCTGAGACCAACTCACTAAGGGATCAGTGATAATAGCTACTGTAATCATCCAGTAAGCATAAATACAGAAATCTAGAATGAAATCCATTTGACATCAGCTGGTGAAATTGCAGGCTTCTGGGATAAGCCTAATGGACACAGCTTTTGTATTTTTGATCGTCACAGGTGAGAGTCACTCTGGGTCTGCAATAACATCCTGTTCCAGATCCCCCAGCAGCAGATGCCCACCTGGAAGGGGATCTGCTGTGGTTTCTGTAAACCTCCCTGCCTGGGTTCTTGGAGACCCAAGAACGTGTGGAGCTGGCTAGTCAGGAGGGAGGTGT
Organism: Chelonoidis abingdonii; assembly: GCF_003597395.2. Classification (NCBI taxonomy): domain Eukaryota; kingdom Metazoa; phylum Chordata; order Testudines; family Testudinidae; genus Chelonoidis; species Chelonoidis abingdonii. The sequence goes on along the minus strand of NC_133777.1, from coordinate 68,063,999 downwards.
GACTGGAGCATCCAGGGATGTGATAATTTAGTGCTTCCCTTGGTAGCCTCCACAAGCAAGACTCCTACACAGATCTAATCTGAGATTAAATCCACTCTCCCCTAATAGAAATGCTACAAAAAGGCAGGTAGTGAGACCACTGCCTGCCCTCCTTTGGGTGAATGCCCCATAAGGCACAGTGGGCCAGACTGGCACAGGGAGGTGCAATTCCCAGAGTGAATCTGGCCCCTTTGTTGCCAGATTTGCCCTTTACTTTTGGGTACATTCATTTATTAGGGTTGATCTTCTGGGGTGGGGGGGGAGGTGTTCTGTAATTCTATCAATGTACTGCTTGTGTCCCTTGTGTTTTCATATGGAGCTCTACTTCTCCCTTCTGCAAGTCCCCTCCCAATGGAGCTACGCTGCAGGACCTAGGTTCCTCAGGGGTTCCTCCAGCCCCAGAACCAGATGAACACACACACACATTAACAGAGCAAGTCTGAGTGGACCTGGTCAATCAGTACTTTCAAGTTGACCCTGGACTCAGTGGCCAGGGTCAAGCAGCATTTTCAAGCTGCCTCCCCTTATGTGCTCCTGGGCTCAATAGTGTGGGTCAAGCAGCACTTCCAAGCTGCCACCCTCGTATGTCACAGGTTCAGCACATTCCTATCCCCACTTTCATGTTATCCAATTGATGAGCAAACCCCACAGTATTTTTGAGCACTACAGGGATCTTTAGCTTAGGTAAGAGAAGCGATGCTGCAGAGTAAAGGGGGAAGCTAAAAACACAAAAGAGTAAAGGTCAGAGAGAGGGAGAAGCAACTAGCTTAACCATAAAAGTTATTTATTGAATAATAGTGATAACTACACAAGGAGAGCCTAAACCAATATAAATTACATTATTATGTAACCCCTTTGGGGTTTAGCAAGCCTGGCCCCTTTAAATCTTTTTCCTGGTGGGAGGGGGAGCACTGAGAGAGAGGAGGGAAACTCGGGGGTGTGGCTCTGGAGCTCTGGGGGAGAGAAGGGTTGCAGCCCGCAGGACCTTGCATAGTGAAGCAGTGGAGCACCTGCCTGAAGCCTGGGAAGGAGAGGGCGGCTGATCAGTAATACCCCAGGACAGGAGCCAGGAGGAGCACCGGGCCAGGGAAGAATCACTCGAACTGGGCTCAATATCACTGCTGCCCAGAGCTGCATGGGCTGTGAGTACTGGGGCTTGTGACTCTGCACTGGGAACAAGGAGGGAGGCTGCTAGCTAGCTAAATGGGGAGGTGGTCACTGTGTGTGGCTTTGCAGAGAGCGGCAGAAGAGGGCACCGAAGGGTTTGCTGGGGGAAAGTTCACTGGCGCCGAAGATGACCAGGAGCACCCACTCACCGCTTGGCTGGAACTTTGCTTAGGACTCCTGAACTCTCTGTGCAGACACATTGCTCAGTGTCTGCTTTTCCAGACTGTGCTACCACTGGGCTTGTGGGGCCTTGGCTTGGATGCAACCCTGTTCTACTGCTCTCCCTATATTTCCTCTTGCTGTTTTTCTCCTTTCATCTCTCTGTAAATAAATATCTCCCTTTGTTATATCCATTGTACTTTTCCTGTGGGTGTTCACTCTGGGTGGTTTAGAACAGGTGCCCCTGGAGTGGAAGGAATTTTTCCTGCTGCATTCCTGTGCACGCCATCTCTTGGCCAGAGACGCCTGCAGAGCAGAGTCCATCTTGGTCACGAGGGTGCTAAAGTAACAATTAAGGGTTACAAAAGTCATATACAGAAAACTATACCTGATCAAACAAGTCAGGGTTACAAAGTTATATCTGAGGTAGAAAAGAAAACAGAGAGGGATCTCACCACTTCCATGAAGCTTGAACTGGTCAGGGTTCCCAGGTGATGGAGGTAACTCAGGGTCCTGAGTGCTGGAGACAGGCAGACCCCCAGTGTGATCAGTCAGGAGAAGATGAAATCCCAGTGGAACTGATGCAGTTTTGATCAAAACACTTACTTGAGCATAGGTAGGGTTTTTTGTAGAGAAACAACAATGGTTCAAGGGAGAACACTAGATTTGTTTATGGGTAACCCCATCAGCCAACCTCCTCTCTCTGGTCTTGTAGATGGCCAGTTTGGGCAGTGCTAGGAGGAGGTTGACAAGGAGGTCCTGCGACTTTGTGGGGCCATGGAGAGGAAGTGCGTAGATAGGGAGGTAAGGGGAAAAGTGCAGCCAAAAATGTAACAGGATATCTAAGAGGAGCCAGAACAGAGGCTGCAACCTAGTGTACTGCAGATACACATGCGCCAGGTTCTCCCTCATGCCGCAGAAGGGGCAAGTGTCCAGGATAGGGGTAAACTGCACCAAGAACATGCCTATGCTTACAGCTCCATGAAGAAGACGCCAACTGATATCCCTGGTGGGCTTCGGGATCAAGGTGGAATATAGGCTGGCCCACTGGGTAGGATCCATCCAGTATCCCCAGTCATAGTCCAGGAGATCTGCGATTCTGGTGACTTCTGCCAGGACCAGCCTCTGTCACACCGAGGAGGACTCTGCCATCTGCACAAAGAGCTGGGGATTGTGTAGCAGGGGCTCTATGAGAAGATCTGCCCTCTTGGTGGCCGCCATGGACCTGGTCCCGAGACCAGTTTCAAGGTCTGAAGAAGGTCCTGGTAGAAGACCGGCAGCCTGGAGAGGTCTCGCAGAAGACCCCTCAGATGGAGATAAAGGAGCTGCCAGTCATATCAGAGCCCTCTGAAGTGGCACAGGAAGGCATGCTCCAGTACGCTCCACACTGGACTACCTGCACCATAAAGGAGCCTCTGCAGGGCCTGGAGGCAGAAGATGTGGACCTGAGTGCACAGGCACTTCAGGCCCTGTTCTCCTCCCCCAGGGGCAGATGAAGGACCCCTGCAGAGATCCAGTGCAGTCCTGGCCAAAAGAAACCCAGAACCAGCTTCTGGATATCAGCCAGGAAATCCGGGGCCGGGACCAGGGTGTGGAGTTGGTGCCAAAGCATGGCCAGGACTAGCTGGTTGAGCACCAGCATCCTCCCTCACCAGGAGAGGCACCAAAGTAGTACCGTCCACCTCTACAGCTGCTCAGACACCATGCCCTCCAACCCCAGCCAGTTCTCCAGCAGAGGAGGATGCATGGCAGAAAGATAAATGCCAAGATAAAGCAGTAAACCTGCACTCCATCAGATGGCTTGAACCACGGGTGGGAGGAAGCTTGCCTGCCACCTGTCCCTGACCACCAGGCCAGAGCTGTAGACCCAGGAGGAGGAGGCCGCCAAGTAGATGGCTTGGCAGGCCTCCACCCGCAATAGGTCTCCCGGGTCCTTGACCATGAGGAGTATGTCGTCAACGTATGCCAACAGGATCAGCCATAACTCCGGCTCACGGAGCACCAGCCCTGTCAACCTCCGACGGAGGAGACAGAAGAAGGGCTCAATCGCTAGAGCATACAGTTGGCCTGACAGCGGACACCCCAACACACCCCACACCCGAAACTGACCGGTTCGATCAGGGTCCAGTTGAACCTGACCACACACTCTGCAGATGCATACAGCACCTAGAGAAAACCCACAAACTCGGGTCCGAAGCCAAATGCCCGCAGAGTGCCCAGGAGATACCCATGGTCCACCGTGTCGAACGCCTTCTCCTGATCCAGGGACAGAAGGGTGAACAACAGACCATCCCTACACATGAGTCCAAGATATCCCGGACCAAGTACAGATTATCAAAGATGGTACGGCCCTGAATGGTGTGGGTCTGCTTGGGATGGACCCCATGTCCGCCAGCACGGATCCCAGCCACAGCGAGATGGCCTTCGCTACGACTTGGCAGGTGTTATACTGTCAGGAGTGACTCACAAAACTGTGAGTGCCTACCTCAGACAGCATGACAGTTGGCGTAGTTGTGACAGGATTCACACGTCAGAGGTAAATTGGGCTTAAAGATCATAACCCAACGCTGTCAAAAGTTTGATATAGAGAGCCGTAAGGGTTAACCATTAGTCACAATGAGTGTCTCACAGTCATACGAGGGTCTTGACACAAAAGACCTTGAAAAATTATATAAAAATAGGGGACTATCCCATTAAAAGAAAGCCCAAGATCAGGAACTGAGAACTTTGCTCATAGACTTTGACCAAAGAGCAGGGTCTGAGCGTCCCTATACCCAAGGTGCCAAAGAGACCCCTGCATCAGAACTAGTTTGGCTGAGGCTCCTGGAAGCCAGGAAAGAATGTGAGCATGAAAAAGGGATGGTGGAATTCTGGAACAAGGAGAAGAAAGAAACTGAGGAAGCTGCGGTGAGAGCATACCAAAGACGCAAAGCCGACACTAAAACTGAGGAGGAAGTCCACCAAAGATGCATGGAGCAGCTCAGGAGAGAACTCATGCACTGCAGCTCATGGTCCTGGAGCAGCAAAAGGAGCAGCCTCAGACTGTGAGTACATTTCCTCTCAACAGCCTGGAGTGGGAGAAAGCCTGCCCAATTTATCAAGAGACTGACTGCACTGAGGAGTTCCTGTTCAACTTTGAGAGACTATGTGGGACTCATAAGATTCCAGAGGATAAATGGATGCCTATCCTCTTAACCAAATTGATTGGGAAAACCAGACAAGTTTTTAATGATATGAAGGTGGATGATGCTATGGTATATAAGAAAAGTAAAGAAAATATATTGGAGAGGTTTAAGATCAGCCCTGGTCCTATTGAAGTGCAGAAATCTTAAAATGTTTGACAATGTCACTCATGTGGAATCTGTGCATAAAATGTAAAATTATATAAAAAAATGGGTAGTAGGGCAGAGGCTGAAAGTAGCTATGACAAGCTGTTTGATTTGGTGGCACAAGAGCAATTATCATGAACAGTCACTGATGAGGTAAAAGCGATCATCTGTGACAAAGAACCTTCCACAGTTTTGGAGGCAGCAGAAATTGCAGATGAATATATTGTGTCAAGGGCTCATGATGGGCACACATTCCAGAGGAAGGATAATCCCTCTGCTCTCCAGGTTAAAGGAGATGGGGGATCTAGGAATAAACCTAACCCTGACTTTGTTTAAAAACCTCAAAGGAGCCTGAGATTTTAAAACCTCTTACCCGAAGGGAAGGCAGGCAGTCTGCCATCACTGTGGGGCTCCTGGCCATAAAAAAACATATTACCAAAAACTTAAGGTCACCCCACAATCTGCACCCACAACCCCTACCATGAGTGCCAATGCTACCACCTTGATTCCACAGGAAATTGTGGAGGAGGAGAATGGCCTCCTAAACAGTATAAGGACTGTCTTGGGAATGTAGTGAAGAATTTATCAAGTGTGAGAGTGAATGGTATTGAATGTACAGGGTGAAGAGAGAGTACATCACAAGTCACTTTCGTTACAGAAAGTTTGGTAAAGAAAGAGGACAGACTTCCTGGTAAAAGCCTAAATGTTTTAGCTTTTGCTGAATTTTCTGTGACTGTACCTCTAGCTAAAGTCCACCTTAAGTGGAAAGGTTTTAAGGGTGATGTTATGGTTGGCATTAGGAATTTGCTGCCTGCTGATATTTTAACAGGCAATAACATTTTAGCCATGACTAAGCATATTAATATTATAACCCGGCCCCAGGGAAAGTACGGATCTGATTCACCTGCTTTGTCTGTGGTCAGCAAGGAAGGCTGTGAAGGGGAGGGGAAATGCCCCTCAGTAGCATCTTGCCTTCTGAGGAGGAATTGGCAAGGTCTTCTATCATGCCAGAGTCTGCTCTGCGCTTAAGTGAAACACAAAAGGAGTTTGTGATTGCCGAACAAGCTGACTTTTCTCTGGAGCAAGAAAAGGTTTGCAGCTGAGAATAATGCCGCAGCCGGGGAAGGAAAAGGTAGATGATGATGATGATGATGATGATGATGATTATTATTATTATTTATCTGTAGAAGGTTTGTTGTATAGAGAGGCTCTTAAAGGTGTCCTGGTGAAGTTTGCAAGCAGGTAATTGTGCCTGAGAAATCCATGAGAGAATTGCTCCAAGTAGCTCATGATTGTCCATTTGCAGGACATTTAAGAGTGGAAAAAACCTGTGACAGACTGAAACAGAATTCCTATTGGCCTCGCATGTTTGAGACAGTAAAAGATTACTGGAAGAGTTGTGACTTTAGTCAGAAGCATAAGGGATTAAAGGAACCTTGCAAAGCACCATTGCAGCCTTTGTTCATTATTAGAGAGGCATTTGCCAGAGTGTCTGCAGATATTGTGGGACCTCTCACTATACCTTTCAGGACTGGAAAGAGATATCTACTTGCCTCCAGGTACCCTGAAGCCACAGCCTCATCTAATATTGAAAATGAAACCATGGCTACAGCTTTATTCACCATTTCCCACAGAGTAGGTTTTCCCAGAGAAATCTTGTCAGACTGTGGTGCAAATTTCATCTGTAGTCTTTAAAAAGTTATGGGAATTATGTGGAGTGAAGCATATAAAGGCTGCTCCCCATCACCCAGAAACTAATGGGCTTGTGGAAAGATTACATGGAACTTTAAAGGCTATGATAAGAATATATGTCTCCAGGAGTGAGAATAACTGGGACATGTTACTTCCTTATTTTCTATGTGTGTACAGAAGTATTCCCCAACAGTCTACTGGCTTTGCCCCCTTTGATGTGTTGTATGGGAGGCAAGTGTGGGGACCCCTAGGTTTGATCTGAGGCTCTTGAGTGGGCAGTACTGAGGAAGCAGGACGGATCGCAGGGGAGTATCTCACTCGTATTAAGTTTGGTGTAATCGGCATACTAAAGAAAGAGCATTTGATATTGGTGTTAGTTCTGATCTGTGTAAGGAAAAACAAAATGCAGGATTCTTGGGAAGGACCTTTTGAGGTGATTGGAAGAGTGAATAAAGTTACATGATGTGAGGAAGCCCAATGGCACAGGAGCTGTCCAAACCATGCAAATTAATAGATTAAAAACTTACCATGAAAGGGAGGTGGCAGAAAACATGATTTGTTATCCTTATGAGGAAACATTTTCTACCCTTTTAATTGATTTGGTCAAAGAGAGCAGGGAAGAAACTCCTCTGGGAAGCATTGACTTTGGGGAGGGTTTAAATCCTACCCAAAAGCAAGAAATGCTGGCGCTTTTAAAGCACCACAAACAGGTATTTTACAACCAGCCAGGTTTAACTAACAAGATTGTACACTCCATTCAAACCACAGGGTCCCACTCAGCTTCTAGCAGAGCATATTGGGCTAAAGGGGAAATGCAGAAGCAAATCCAGGAGGAGGTAGAGAGCATGCTTGAAATGGGGGTAATCACTAAGTCAAAAAAAAACCTTGGCATCTCCTATTGTAATGGTAGCTGAAAAGTACAAAACCATGAGATTTTGTGTGGATTACAGGAAACTAAATACTATCATCCAGTCTGGCCCATGCTCTGCATCCTGAATAGAGGACTTACTGGACCTTTTGGGGCATGCAAAGGGAACCAATTCTAAATTACTTTGTTGAAATCTAGCCCTACAGGAATTTGATGGAAATAATTCATATCAAGGGAAAAGAGAATGTAGTGGCTGATGACTTATTGAGAAAAATGTCAGTGACACCCCTTCATACACCAGTTTTGTGTTATGAGTGTGATGCTGGCAGACCAGGTGCCAGCTCATGCTGAAGCCCCAAGCTAATTCACTTGTGTATTAGTAAAGATCAAAGTGATTGTTAAATATATAAGAATGTAGTTGGTGTTTAAACTTCGTGAAAACTAATGGGATGTTACCTGCATTGTTTTCACTTATCTGTATCCTGTTACAGTATAGTAGTGTTATGCTTCTAAGAAGCACACAGGATCTTTTTCAGGGGAAAAGGCAATATGCTGCGTTTATTGAAGATACAACAATTAGTGTATGTATTCAATCACACTGCACACACACACTGTCCCGCCAGTCGATGTGATAGTTACCAATCCAGAGTCCAGATCAACTTAGTGGCCAGCTAGGTTGATCACTGGTCGGGAGGAGCCGGGTTCCGTTGGTCGTGACACGATGCTCCGGGGAAGTCTTGGCAGGACAAACCCAAAGTTTCATGGCAAGGCACCCTGTTTATATAGTGATTTTCCTTCACTGGGACCAATGAGTTTTGCTCCATCATGCTGTAATCAATTGTTGTTTGATGAGTGCTTGTTTTCTTAAATTGTCCTTCTCATTCTTTATCACCACTATCATGTCCCCATTGATAGGTGCATGTCTCATCTTTAGAGTCGTCAATCTGCCCTCCTCCGACATTCCAGTAGGGACATGTTGCAGCCTCTTGGCACCCTTGCATCTGTCTCTGTTTCCTCCCTCGTACATCTGGTTCAGCGATGGCCTTCGCACTTATCTCTGAACACACATTCTGCATTCACACACAAAGCAAAATTAATTTACACAGAACATTTTGAACAGGAACATCAAATTGCAGTGTAAAAAAAAACACTCATGGCATTCTTTTACTTATTTTAAAATGCTAAACCTACAACAAATTGATGACCCTCAAAGGTCTGTCACTGCCTTGAAATCAGCACAGACGCAAATTCTGTCTCTACCTATGGCCCATTAGGCCATTCCGTTCTGCTATTCTAAAAGGGTGGCTGGCAGGATATGATCAAGTCATACACGAATACATTTAATACATGCTACTTTATTATTCTTTATCCTTCATTCTAAATTATATAAAATACAAACATAAAATCATGCTACTACAGTAGCAAACATTTACATTGTGTATACCCCTGTAACTAAATAACCCATCAAAGGAGAAAGAAGCCTTGTGGAATACAAACGAAGAACTCTAACAGAAACATGCTAATTTCAAAGTAAGTGGTCATTGTGTGTGATGATCGGAGGTCAAAGACTCAAAACGCATTCCTCGCTCCGTTCTCAAAGGAAAAGCCCATGTGGATAGTGACACTGTTGGCTTGTTTTCTTTGAGAAGAAGCTAGATGTATGGATTCAAGTAAGGATCCTGGCTGGACTCTTACAGGGAAGTATACCAGATGCAAAGCGGAGATCCCCAGAGACAATCTGGGTACCCTGAAAAGACTTTTGGGAAACTAGCAGTTTATTACATCACTTGCCACCATTTGGAATTACAAACTGTGACTCACCTGTACATATATTTTACCTGCTTTAACTTCTCAATAATTCTCACTTCCTTTTCTTAGCTAATAAACATTTACTTAGGTTACTATAGAATTGGCTATCAGCATTGTCTTTGGAAGATTTAGAGCAATGCTTCTCCAAGCCAGTCTGCCGCTTGTTCAGGGAAAGCCCCTGACGGTCTGGGCCGGTTTGTTTACCAGCTGCGTCCACAGGTTCGGCCAATCGTGGCTCCCACTGGCCGTGGTTTGCAGCTCTAGGCCAATGGGGGCTGCGGGAAGGGAGGCCAGCACATCCCTTGGTTCGTGCCGCTTTCCACAGCCCCCATTGCCCTGGAGCGGCAAATCACGGCCAGTGAGAGCTGCGATTAGCTGAACCTGTGGACGCAGCAAGTAAACAAACCAGCCTGAACTGTCAGGGGTTTTCGCTGAACAAGCAGCAGACTGGCTTGGAGAAGCACTGATTTAGAGTACCAACTTGTCTGTGATAAGTGACTAGTCTCTTGGGACGGGGAGCAATCTGATGTGGTGTGATTTTTTGGTTTGTGACCTTTTATCACAAAGTCTAGGTGGCAAGATAGAGTGGAGAGTCTATGGGGACTCTGTGAGACCATGGTAGTGATCCAGGAGTTCACATTTGTCACTGGCTTGGTGGAATCCAATTATAGAACATAGCACCAGTGTGGGGTATCTGCCCTGTTTTCTGACAGTCTGCCCTGAGGCTGGCATTCACAATTGTGAGCCCTACAGTGTGTCAGTAGAGTCAGCCAGGAAGCCAATAGCAGAGGCTGAAGGAGAACCCAGAATCCTATCAAACAATCTATGCTATAACCACTAGTCAGCATTACTGCCTCCTCTACCACATCCTCACCCATAGCTTGAAGAAGGCTGACCAAGATATAAGCATACACAGCTTCTGATGGATAAAATATTCTCAATACCACAACCGTAACACTGCCCCCTAGAGATGCCAGTCTCCCATTGTCTTCTTTAACTGCCCTTGTGCAGGTATCTCTTTACCAAATTATTTTCCCCCAATACTAGTAGTTCTGATTTAGCAAAATGGTGTGTGCAGATGGGTGAAAGGGTGCAGAGTTCAGATTGTGATGAGGTTTGTGGTGTATGATAGTTGCAGTAGTAATAAGGGGTGCACTCAGAGATGGAATAGTAGAGGGTACACCTTGTTGGGTGGCTTAACTTTTCACTTTCCTTGCTTTTCTGGGTTTGTATTGGGAATGTTTTGTATAGAATCATAGAAATGTAAAGCTGGAAGGGACCTCAAGAGATCATCTAGTCCAGTGGTTCTTAAAGCCGGTCCACAACTTGTTCAGGGAAAGCCCCTGGTGAGCCAGGCTAGTTTGTTTACCTGCCGTGTCTGCAGGTCCGGCCGATCGCGGCTCCCACCGGCTGTGGTTCGCCGCTCCAGGCCCAATAATGAGACCCGAACTGACCCGAGGTAGCTGCTGGAGATTGCAAGTCTTCAGAGGCTATTGCGCACTCTGCTTCTCCCGTGAGGGCTTGCTCTCATCTTAGTCTTGGTGTTTCAGGGCAGGGGAGAAGTCACAAGATTCAAGAACGTGCTCTACGCGTGGGAAAGTTTTGCAGCCACTGCGGAATCGTCCACACCTGCAAACTATGCGGTCCCACCAGTCTGTGCTTGTTTCCGTGCCCAAAATCGGTTCAATGGTAGAAGCTGCCCCATTACCGCGTAGCTCCAAAATGCTGGGTCCCGCGGTAGGAGAATTCAGTCTCCATGTCCATCGCTCTCATCGGTGCGCTGTCGTAGCTGCCTGCCTCCTCCTCCCTCTCTCATCCCCCTCTCGCTGAATTGCAGTTCATGGCTCAGCATAGACAGCACGAAGTGCGCGAGGTTTCACAACTTGCACGATTGCGTTACTGATCTCAGCAGGTCCATGCGTCTCAGCAGGGTCATGGCTTGCTGTGCTATGGCGTTTGCTCTCTTCACCCAGGAAAAAGGCGCGATATATGGCTTGGCTGCTGCTTTCACAAAGGGAGGGGTGAGGCTGTACCGCACACCCACCCGGACAATGTTTTTTGCTCCATCAGGCACTGGGCTCTCAACCAGGAAGTGGGAACTATGGGATAGCTGTGGAACAGCTACCCACAGTGCACCGCTCCTGAAATCAACGCTAGCCTTGGACCATGGATGCACACAATCGATTTAAGGATCCTAGTGTGGACGCACTAAATTGATTTTATAAAATCGGTTTCATAAAATCAGTTTAAACAAATTTGAATTAATCAGGTAGTGTAGACAAGGTCTAAGTAGCAACCTTCACTGCTTCACAATGAAGATTTTTGCGTATTAGTTTCCATGGGTTTTTTAAGGCTTAATTGGTCATGGGGTTGGCCAAGTGGGGTATAGAAATTCAAGTGCTGATGGAGAATATTTTACGCATCAGCCACTGCACATGCACCCTCATCTATCAGCAGCTGTCCATGTATCCTTCCCTGCTCTAGAATAAAATAATACAGAAAAGTGCAGAAGGGTTAATATATGCCCTGCTCCACCATCAAAGTACATATGCACTCAGCCTCAATAAATCAAGATGATATGCACAGCACATGAACTTTCTGTTTAGTGTGAACAATGACTTTCAATTACCCTGCCCCTAACATTTAAAAACAAACCAAAACGACTTGTTGCACCAGATCTACTCAAGCTCACCTCTCTACCAAGTGTTGTGCAGTCATTAGACAATGATTTTTGGGAGACATTGGACTTCAGTAACTCAGTCAGAGATTAGGGGTCTATTATAGGAGTGGGTGGGTGAGGTTCTGTGGCCTGCCATGTGTAGGAGGTCAGACTAGATGATCATGATGATCCCTTCCGATCTTAAAGTTTATGAGTCTATAAAGAAAAGTAGGACTGCCAAGAACAAATTCCAGACCGAGGTCAAATTCAGAGACTTCCTGTTAAATAGTTTTGAAGAGAAACTACACAAAAACCATGTAGAAAATTCAAAGGGCATAAAAATGAATGTTGTGTGAAACTTTGCACTGACTGGCCATCTATTTTTAGAAGGCTAGCAATTCATACCCATTTTAAGCTCATTATCAATGCAACACCTTCCTATAGATTCTCAAGTAGGCACCACCTCAATATAAATAATAAATATCAACAGTAATCAAGTGGAACTGGAATTGCAGCAAATTGCTACATAGCTAGTAGAATTTGGGGGTAAAAAAAACTTGCAAGATCCAGGTGCTGGATTGGTGATCTTGTGTTACTGCCATGTCTGTTTGCAATAAGGTCTGGAATTTTTTTGATGTGTTAGGAGCTGGTGCATTGTGCATCTATTTATAGAGAAGAATGTAGAATATTGCAATTAAAAATTAGCAGGATCCATGAGGATCCACGTCCCAATCTGGGTCCTTGTGTCACTAGGACATGCTGGTGTCCAGAACTTCATAGTGAAGTAGGAGCAGTTGGTTTGTTCTGTATTCAGACAATAGAACAGGGCTCTCAAACTTTTGTACTGGTGACCCCTTTCACATAGCAAGCCTCTGAGTGCAACCCCCCTTATAAATTAAAAATACTTTTTTATATATTTAACATCATTATAAATGCTGGTGGCAATGAAGGATTTGGGGTGGAGGTTGACCCCTTGAGGGGTCCTGACCCCCAGGTTTTTTTTTTAAATAGAAAATCAGGCTTGGAAGGGACCTCAGGAGGTCATCTAACCCAACTGCCTGCCCAAATGGCCCCCCTCAAAGATTGACCTCACAATGCTGGATTTAAAAGGCTAATGATCAACCCACTGAGCTATCCCTCTCCCCTGGGATAGAATTTAGGAGTTGAAGCACAAAAGTCTGCAAGATCCAGCAGGATCCCAGAGCAGGTCTCTATGGCATCAAGATACTGGAAAGTGAGAATTCTCTATTCTAGAATTTTTGTGTGCCCTAACAGGGGTTGGATGTGTTTTGTAGTTAGGTTATGGGATTTGTGGGCTTTGGTGAAAATGGGGAAGAGTCCACCAGGATTCCATGTTCCAGATCCAGGCCTGTGTAGTGCTACTGTGCTGGGACACATGGAGGTCTGGAATTTTTTGGTGCACTAGAATGGGTTGGATTTCTTGGGAATTTAGGTTGTTGTGTTTGGGGGTAGGGGTGCCATATTCTGTATCCTGGATCCAGGTTTTTGCAGCGCTGAGGTCTTGACACTTTGGTGCAGTAGGAGTGGTTGCATGTGTTCTATACTCGGGAGGTGGAATTTGGGGGTTCAAGCCCAACCACCAACAGGCTCCATTTCCTAGATCCAGGTCTTTGTGGCACGACGGCACACGGGGGGAGGGGAGGGCTGTCCAGATTATTTTAGTGCAGTAGGAAAGGGTTGGACGTGTTTTGTATTGGGGAAGGTTGGCTGCAAGAATCTGGCAGGATCCATATAGATCCGGCTTTTCCCTTTTTCCTCAGCCCCCCCTGGAAACGGTGCATAAAGAGAGCGCCCCGGGCTTCAGCCGGGGAGGCAAGCAGCGAGCAGAGGGAGCCGCTCTGAGCTCTGCTGTTTTTCCTAGAAACGGATCCGTGCACCTAGAAAATAACAGGGAGAGAAAAAAACACACGAAGATCCTGTTGTTTTCGGTCGCTGCCCGAGGAATAATTTGGAGGAGAAGGCTCCATATTTCTGCTGCTGCCGAGGCTGCGGCGCCGGGGATGGAGCGCGGGGCGCGGGCCGTGTAGCGGGCTCGCCCAGGGGCTGCCGTTCGGCCAGGCTCGCTCCGCCCGCAGCAGGATTCCGGCCTCGGCCCGGGCGCTGCCCCGGCGGCAGCGGGATCCCAGCAATTGGGGGCTGGTGGGGCTGAGTCCAAGGCCTCCCCCTCCCCCGCTACACACACGCCCCCCACCTCTGCCGCCGCCGCTGCCGGGGACAGAGGCTGGTGCCTGGGGCCCGACCCTGCTGCGGCTGCCGCTGCCTGCGCCTGGGCGGATCGCAGCCCGCGAGGGGCGGCTGGGTGCAGGAGGCGCGGGGCCGGCGGAGGAGGGAAGCTCCCGATGGCGCGTCCGAGGCCCCGCGAGTACAAGGCTGGAGATCTGGTGTTCGCCAAGATGAAAGGCTACCCGCACTGGCCGGCCAGGGTGAGTGCGGCCTGGGGCTGGGGCCGCGGCCTGGAGAGGGGGGGCAATGCAGGGAGCCCCCCCAGCGCAGCGCCTGGCCCGACCATTCCCCCGCTGCTGCTCCTCTGCTTCTCCTGGGGCGGCTGCGGCTGGGTCCATTGCAAGCCCAGCCGCAGACACAGCCCCAGCCTTCCATGCCTAGCGCTGGAGGGGGACAAGGGGTCTATTCCCCGCTGGATTATTGTGCATGTTTGCTTGGATGTGCAGATTTCTCCGTGCCCCCCCTCTTCCCGGGAGAAGGAGGGGGCGTGCAGGGATTGTACCTGAATTATTATTATTATGGGGAGTTGGCAGCTCTGCATGATAATGATGCTATTTATTATACGCCCTCCCCCTCTCACTACCCCCCTTCCCCACTAGTGAGGGCTCCCGCCAGCCATCCTACATGCACATTTCCAGGCAGTTGCAGAAAAGCTGCCTTTGCCCACAATAGGAAGCCACAGAGAAAGAGACAAACAGGCATAGCCATCAGAAGGCCAGATCTGTCTCTCTTTCAGCTCAGGAAGTGTCTGCTGCATGGGAAACACACATTGGAGGAGAGCAAGGCCCAGAATTTAGGCAACAACTCTTTGCAGGGTGCCTGATGCACAGAATACACCATATTTGGGGCTGCAGTGGGCGGAGGAGGCATGGTCTGCTACAAAGAGATTAGTGATAAACATGGGCACAATCCTGAGGGATGCAAGTTATTAACTGAGAGGAGGAGTTGGACTACATCACCTCCATTTTTTCCATGTACCCTTCCAAATGCAGGCACATTGGGTTTCACTGGGGGGCTGATCATGTGGAGAAGTTCTGGGCTTGTGAGACAGTGGCTGGTTTTATTTTGTGGTGGTTTGGGGTTGTGGTTTTTTTATTTTATTATTATTATTCCTTTCCCATCTTTGATTATGAACTGGTTTGAAATAACTGACTTGGAAAAGCATCATGGGCATTTGCCAACCAAATCATCCCACTGTATATTTAATGTCCATATTCAGTAAAGCCCCAAAACAGAGCAGGGCATTCCCAAGGACAATCTGATACCACAGCATACTTACAGCCGTCTCTTCCCCTTTTTTCGGTCACCCCAGTGTACTTTGTTGTGTGATCTACCTAGCAGGCATCATCCAGTGCCAGTCTGTGTTTATTCATTGTCCATTCCATCCTCTGGGGGGTATTACAACTATTCAGTGCTACATTCGGTTTTCATTCACAAGTAAAAGACAGTTGTTGGTGTTTATGATCTGCGAGAGCTTGAACATTATAAAGTGTTGTGCAAGAAAGTACAGGAGAGCAGGGTCAAGGTACCATGGACTTTACCATTGCCCTTGAGAAGACGATGAGAAAAGGGTACATGTAAGTGGTGAAAAGTGAAGCAAGGGGCATTGTGTGTGTGGCTGAGAGTGTGAGTGTTGAGCTGCAGACACAGTACAAGGAGGGAAAACCAGTATCAGAGGCTTAAATGAAACTTGATAGAGAAGGGAAAAATCAGAGGATGCTTAATATTAAAGGGAACAGAAATAAGGACGCACGCCAGTTGCTTTGGCAGAGCAGGCTGAAATTCATTTTTGAATAGGCATAAGAACATAGAACATAAGAGTGGCCATACTGGGTCGGACCAGAGGTCCATCTAGCCCAATATCTTGTCTTCCAATAGTGGCCAGTGCCAGGTGCTTCAGAGGGAATGGACAGAACAGGTAATTATCAAGTGATCCATGTCTAAACTTCACATTGTATTTGTAATTAATGTCTCTGATCAGGATTTATATTCTCATATCTGCTTGTGATGGCTAACATCGTGTTAGAGGTGAGGATTCACATTAGTAGAACAATAGAGTCTATTGTAAATCGATTTCTTTCTTACATCAGCCATGGTTTAATTTAATCTGAAAATGGATTAGCAAGCGACTTTAACAACTCAGATCATTCCAGCTTTGGGTTTGATCCTGCTCCCATTGAAGTCAATGGCAAAACTCCTGTTGATTTTCCTAAGAAAAGCACTACTCTTCTCCTAACTCGCATGCAACAACATTCTCCTCGGAGTGCAGTGAATACTAGCCCTATGGCTTTGTACTCGTGAGTAAAAAGGGAGTGTTGTTAACTCATGTTAGCTAACATGGTAACTAATTGAAGTAAATGGAAAATAGGATAAGGCTCTTTGTTTCAGCAAACTTTTATTTATTTTTTATTATACACTGAGCGCAGATGGGCACATCTTTGATTGTGTGTCCAGCAGGCTAGTCAAAGGTATTTTCCTCAGGATACATCTTCACTAGGAAAAAAGAACTGTTGTTAAATTGTGGTGTTAGGTGAAGACCCCAGTGAAGACAAAGTCATCTACAGTTTTAACATGAGGTTTTGCAGGTTGAGATAAAGGCTATGAGACTGCTTTGTTTTCAGTAGGATTTTACCTTGTGTTAGGTACTATGTGTTAGTGAACGCAAGTTAACAACACACCTTTTTTCCTTGTGAGGACAAGGGAACAGGGTTTACACTAATCTTCATTGTGCTCCAAGGAGACTTGTGGCATGCAGGTGAGGAGAGAAGTAGAGATTTTTGCAGGTGAGATGGCAAGTGAGCTCCCCTGATTAACTGAACCCCACTTATCAAGAGGTTTTGCTTAGGCTGAAGATCTTTGTATGATCAAAGTTCAGATGTGCATATACTGCAATATAACATTTATAAACCATTTGTATGCTTGATCCTTAACCTCACATATAAAAAAGCTACAAATTTTATTTTAAAAATACTGGTTTAGTAATCCAAAGAGTTTACTTATTGTTTTATTTAAATAATTTATTGTTGCAATGGCCCCTCACAGAGGGCGTGTTGAGACTCTGTGGTCCTTGGCAGGAAAGTGCTATAGGAGGGCAAAATAGTTACCTGTATTTAGTGAAGTGGAGCAGTATTAAAGCAGGACAGGAAGTGGGTAGCCAGCTTTGACACTAAGCCAGCCACTTCTTACCAATATGAATCTGCCGTTAATTCTGTTGACTTCAGCAGGAAGAAGATCGAGCCCTGTGTGGGCAAGAGCAACATTCTGCACAGTGAGAGAAGAGGTGGAAAGTGGCTGATGTGTAGAGAAACCAATAGGGAGTGCTGCTTAAAAATGGAAGGCAGGCTATGACTCATGAGCTTCACTAGCTTATGATATTGAGCATCATCTCGCAATAATAACTTTTAAAGGGCCAAATCCTGCAGTCCTTAGTCAAAACTCCAATTGACAGTCATTCTGGTATTTCCATGCTCTGTTGGAAAGACTCGCTTTACAAAACCCGTCTTTGTAAGGCACTTTTGGATGTTCGGAATATGAAAGATGTCACTGCAGTCACGTTGACTTCTCTCTGTTTTGATCTTGCAGTCTTTACTCAAAGACAAAACGCCCATTGGCCCCAATGTAGCCTAACAAGTAGGGATGGCAGGAATTGGGCCAAAGTCTGTAAGTTTGGTATCCAAGGTGACTTATGTGAGTAGATCAAGTACTATCTTGCGTCAAAAGGAAGAGTAGCAGTTTGGTGTAATAAGATGCGTGTAGCACTTTTGATACTCCATGTATCCAAAGGTGCATTTCAAAGCCATGAGGTAACTACTAAGTGGCCAGAGCCCCTGCTGCTGTAAACAAGTGAAGTTCCATGGAACTATGCAGATTTGATCCAACACTGACAGTACATGGATTACATAGTCAGAAGAGGTATTTAGTATGCATGGAGGAAGCATGCTTGGATGGTTGAGGTACTAGGGTGAGACTAGGAAATATGGGTTTGGTTCCCAGCTCTGCTATAGGCTACCTGTGCGACCCTGGGTTACGCAGTCTTTCTGGGCCTCAGTTCACTGTCTGTAAACCAGGAACAACAACACTTGCCTACCTAACAAGTGTGTTGTGTCAGTAAAGTCATTAGTGTTTGTGACTTGCTCAGCTACTACCAGGATGGGAGCCATATCATTACCTAGACACATAGAAAAATATTCATTGCACCTTCCAGATGTTATATTCTAGTTTGTTGAACGGGTGAATATTGGCCATTGGTTAGCCACTTAAGATTAAATGAAAGGAAGAATACAAAAAATCAATAATTGTGTTCATTTCATCAGTGGCCCTGAAGAAATAATAAGCAATTAGATGACACAATGTGCGGGTGATTAAAAAATAAGGAGACCGTTAATGCAAATGTAAAGAAAGGAACAAAATTCTGAATGACCTGAATAATGCTAGATACTTAACTAACAACAACTTACTAACTAAAATTTGTCACCCATTTTGGGCAAGAATTAAGCTTCTGGGGAAGTGGATTAAAGTGTTTATAAATAACTGAATAATGTAGGCGTTTGCCCAGGTAAGTGATTTATGCAGTTCACCAAACAAAATGTAAGATAATGTGGCTTGGGATAAGAGAATGAGATTTGAGTAAATTCAGATAGCTTGTGCAAGGATGGTTAAGTTGGTTTGGAACAGTACAGAAGAGATCTAAACAGATATTGCAGTGAACTTTAATTTGCCACACACGAAAGGTTTAGAAAGATGCTTTTCACTTCTCATTCAGGCAAAAATATGTCCCTTAGAGTTATGATGTTACACTAACTAATCTAAAGTTTACAGTCTCTTGGAAATCTGAATTTCTTCTCTTCTAGACCCACATCTATCTCCTTCTCCCTTATAATTCCTTGCTGCTGCTTTATACTGACAGTGCCTTGTATGTCATGTTTGTAAGATATGTTTGACAGCACATGTGATGCTGCCTGGTAAATGTACAAGAGTCACACTTAAAGAAGATAACATTTGGCAGCAATTACCACAAAAAGGGTTCCTGAGGTATTTATATATTTTAGGGAATCAATGTGTGATCTGATACCGCTTGCCAGTAACTGTTAGTAAACTCTGGCATTGTAATGGGGACCACTGTCTGTAATATTAAAATAATTTCTGCAGCTGAACATAAGATACAAGGGTAGGCTGATAGTTTCCAGCCCAACACATTTAAAAATTATCTTTTTAACTGTGACCCAATCTAGCAACCCCTGTAAGACATGTTTAACTTTAAGCACTGAGTAATCCCAGTGTGGAACTTAAGTTAAAGTTAACCATGTGCTTTGCTGGATTGTTGCCTAGAAGAGTAACACTATTAACACTATGGTACTGTATTAAAGAACCTTTAAAAAAAAAACACCCTACCAAAATGTGAAATAATACCTTCAGTCTTAATATTCACTCTTCAATAAAACAGTGAAGAACAGTGTGGAAAAATACATTTAAGACACATGCACAGAAATTTTAGAAACAAATTATGACCCTGATTTTGAATTGGGATCCACTAATGTGAACTTCTACAAGACTGTGCATGATCACAGCATCTTCACTGACGGATTCCAGGGCAGGACCAGGACCCTGATTTTGACACAGTAAGTTAATATGCTAGATACTTAACTAACAACAATTTACTAACTAAAATTTGTATGTATGGCATCTTGGAAATATCACTGATCCCTCAAACAATCATGGAAGTACGGTTCTACATTTTAAAGTGTTTGATATTTTAAAGAGACCATTTGTTTTCTTATTGGACAAAGGACAAGAGAGGTAGGGTTTCCCTGGCAGAGTTTATCCTTTTTGGCAAAGAATGACAGACAAAAATGGTTTAGATCCAGAAAACTTCAAAGAGCCCATCAAAAACAGGCAGCAGATCTTTCTCTATATTTTCATGCCAAAACCAGTTGCAATCTATGAGCTTTTCTCTTTGGCCGTTTGGGACCTGTCCAGTCCTTTCCCATTTGCTTAAAGATCACTCTGTGCTTTTTCTCCATCCTTCCCCTGTTGTTGCTCTGGTCTTCTGCTATCACTTTTTGCCCTGCAGCTAAATCTCAGTCTCTCTCAGCCTATTCCTACTTTTCCACCCTCTCGTTATCTATCTGTCACAGGGGACCACTGGTGCAACCCAGTGTATTCCACTGCCTGTCCAGCTTGTGTGGTGTCACGGTCACAAACACACACCAGGTTGTTACCTTTTCACCAAGGTGTGTGTGTGTTCTTTTCTTACAAAGTAACAAGTGTAATGCAGGCGTGCAGCAATGGGAGACTTCTGTGCCACCTTCTTTCTGCAGCCCAGGCTCACTTTCTGAGCTGAGCCTTGCTTCCTGTTCATCCAACTTACTTCTGCCCAAATTGCCTCATTAGCCCAGTGATTACTATCCAGGTGCTCAGTCCCCCAACACAGTGTATAATTGGCTTCAATTAAGCCTGTACTCTTCCCAGTGCTACAGCAAACCCAGTGACTAGGGTGCTACTAGTTGTGCCCTGTCTCATACCTCCCCACTTATTTCTCCTGAGGCCTTTTCTTGCCTCTGGAAGAGGTCGTCTTTGCTGCCCATGCCCCATCCTCTTTGTGGGGTTAGGGTTCTGCTAGGGGTTCCTGTTCCTTTTGCAGCTGGCCTTCCATGGTCTCCTGCCTTCCTTCCATCAACGAAATGTACATTTGAGAGTGGAGGTTTTCTCCACATCTCCGCCTCAGGCTAT
The DNA here is from genome assembly GCF_003597395.2 of Chelonoidis abingdonii. Lineage (NCBI taxonomy): Eukaryota > Metazoa > Chordata > Testudines > Testudinidae > Chelonoidis > Chelonoidis abingdonii. Next base: position 68,043,304 of record NC_133777.1, on the reverse strand, counting down.
AGGTCATTGCACCAGTCACACCTCACTGATCTCTCCTCCAGTTTACTTGGCTCGTGGTTTATATCTATCTGCATGAATTGTCTCTCTAGAGCCCCATTCTCAGGACCCCTCTCTTCCCCTGACTTATCTTGGCCCTGGTTTGGGACTGTCAGGGTAGGTTCACCCACCAAGGGTTCCTTGTCGGGACCCCCCTCTGTCTTCAGCTTGTTCTCCAGCTTGCCCAGGACTTGTTCCTCCTGGAAGTTGGCTGAGCCTCCATCCTCCTTCTCTAGGTGTCCCTGATCTCACATTACCTGCTTCGTTTTCCCCTTCTCAATTTTTCTTCCTCCCCTCAAGTCCTCCAGTGTGTTTCATCTTTCTAAGATTGTTATCATCTGTCTGTTATCATATACTGGACCTGGAAGGATCGACACTCGTGAGCTTTTTGCACAGACCCACTGGTTGGGGTCCCTTCCCTCCATCATCAACCTTTTTTGCATAAAGGTAATGAGATCCAGTCTGTTCTTAACATTGCTGAGTAAGGCAAAGACTTTACTAGCCCTACTTACTGCCATCTACACTTTCCTTCTACTTCCAATGGGATAACCGCCACGGGATAAGGGCTCCTTTCCTGACATATACAATAAATAGTTATCATCAACCTCTCTTGTCGCCACTGCAGCCTAACCAAGGTGTTCCGTATGAGGGAACACATTGCCACTGAATTCATAAAGCCCCTTGTCGTTCTTCAGCCTACTTCAGCTGGAATTTTTCTTATCTCAGGTCCCCACCCACAAAACTCCACAAACCCACAGTCCATGCAGGGGCAGTTTCTCTTTATGTGTTCTTGGCCCTTGTACTGGTTGCAGACTACTGCGCAGGCAGCAGGGGCATCATTGTTTGCCCGTGGCATCCCCTTCCCAGGCTTTGCTGTATGAGGTCCCCGCCCCTCCCTTAATTATAGGGGTATGGAGCTCTTTCCATGGAAAGTTTGCTTCCACAGACTCCTCTGTTAATTTTACCACTGCCTGTAATGATTCTGGCTAGTTCCTCCAAACTCAGACCCATGTAGTTGCAGGGAGGCGCTGTTTGAATGGCTCCAGAATAATGGAGTCAACTGGGGTCTCGATGAGCTGTCTGTCCAGCTGTATGCAACCATCTAGTGGCCTAGTCTGATCATTTCTGTGCAAAGGCCCTGGGACATATCCCACTGTTCCAGCTGGCTGCCCTGAATTTTTGGCATTATTTATCAATATTTGGCGATATTCAGACAGGTCGACCCTGTCTGAAATAACAGACTTCAGCGTATCATAGTCTTTGGCCTAGTGTATTTGCTCAAGGCTAAATAGAGTGCCTGAGCCTCACTGCCCAGATAAGGGGTTGGCCCAAGTGCCCATGCACTCTTGTTGTATTTGGGGCTAGTAGCCACCTGCTCAAAGAGTAGTAAAAAGGCATCAGGGTCATCCCCCAGGGCCATCTTACACAGTCCCAGGCCCACATTTCTATTTCCAGTCTGCTCACTGGACTCGACAGGAGCTGTCCTGTACCTGGGCCTGCTCCTTGATGAATGGTTGTAATGTTTGCTGGGGCTGCACCTGCCAACTCAGAAGTGCTTGCATCCCTGCCTGCTGGGTCTTCTGCATCTCCTCCAGCACAACATCAGGTCCATGGTGCTTGGATCTCCTGCCTTCATACATGTCCCTCTCAAGTCTCCTTATCAGCTGAGGGAGTTATTAATCCTGGACCAACTCCCACACATCACAGGGCACCTCTGCCACTACTCAGTGTACTCCACTGCCTGGCCAATTTGGTAAGATAACACATACCAGGTTGTTATCTTTTCACCAACGTCTGTGTGTGTGTGTGTTTTCTTTTCTTCCAAATTAAGACCATGTAATGCAGGTATACAGCAAGGAGAGGAGTCCGTGCCACATTCACTCCTTCGGCTAGGCTCACCTTCTGAGCTGCCCCTTGCTTCCTGTTCCTCCCACTTGTACCCTGATCCTTCCAAATACCTCGTTAGCTCAGTGATGATCACCTTCGTGCTCACAACCCCTCAACAAAAAGTATATTAATGGCTTCAACTAAGCTTGTACTGTTCCCTGTGCTACAGCAAACCCAGTGACCAGGGTCACTCTGTCACACACTCTTATGCTTTTGTCACTATCAGAATTGTGCAACTAGTATTGCCTGGTAGGCTTTCTCCATTAGTTTGTCATATTGGATCAATCTATGCCGTGATTTCATGATCAGCTGTTAAGCTCCTGCTTTATAAGGGGTTTTGCATGCAAAACTCCTGTGGCTACACCCGATGTTCTACATATGAAATGTAGTGAGATAAGCCCTTCATGGAATCCTTTCTTACCTTCAAGACTTTTTACACATTTTGCTTAGATAATCTGAATTTAAGCCTTATTTGCAAATGATGGAGCAGATATAAGAGAATGCTCTTTTATTGACTTCAGTGGCTCATTGTATTTATAGTTAATATTGTTAGCTGAATACATCATGTACTATCTCCTTCATTTTCCAAAAGAAATAATGAAAAATGTAAGTGTAAATTTCCCTGTATTTGGGGTGTGTGGGATCTTCTCTAATTTCACGCTCTTTATCTTGTGCTGTGTTTGGAAGCATGCTTTAAAACAGAATTCAGGTGAGGGTCATGCAGGGACTGCAATGACTGCTATAATGAAGGTTTAATGTAACGTTCATGATAAACCCCACTTTCCAGTTGCTTTTAACTTCTGAGAGACAAATTCCCTTTTGGGCTGAAATGTTCCATGCTTGGACTCAGCCCAGATGTAACTGTTCCAGGGAAATTTCAGCAAAATTCATCATCTTTTTATTTTTTTTTTAAATTCAATGGCTTGTTGTTATTTTAAACAACCATCTCCAAGTGCTCAGGTGAGAGTTTTGTACACAAATAACAGGAGCTGAATCTATTTTGTTTAACTATGGGCTGTCTTTTGTAAATCTGAGTGAATTTAAGAAATAGGCAAGAATGCAGGTTATTGGTTCAGTAACTTTGAAGCAATGAGTATTGAAAGTTTTTTGCACATGAGCACTTAAGTTTTTCTGTTGGATTTCTTTTTTCCCTCATAACTTTAAAGCTACTGAACTGGTGTTCATCAATCATTGCTTGTTTTGTGGATTTCAGGTCAAAGCTATTATTATTGTAAGTGGACATAATCCCATGGAAATCTTGCTTATGCTAGTGGTGAATCTGTCTCCTGAGTGAAACTTGCAGTGAATAAGGTTCTCAAAACTGTATGTACTTAATTATAACTCACTCCAGAGAAATATAAAAATTGCTAGTTTATATTATAATTGACATATGCTCTATTAATTGACAAATAATGTATGATGATACTGGCAGAGTATAAATTCCTTGTCTTATTGTATTTTATTTGCATTAAAGTAGATTTTAGAGGCTCCAACTGAGATTAGCCTCCATGGCACTAACTGCTATACAAACTGATATAAACGCAGGGAACAACGTTAAGGTTTGTGCTTTCAACTTTAAGTTTGCATTTCCTGCTAGTGAGTGCTTGATTTCCCAACCTTAATGTTGTGTTACACTAAATGTGGAAAGGTGAGTGTTAACATATAGAAACATATGTTTATAATAGCTTGCAACAATATAACTGGTGGTAATAAACACTTTCAAAGGATACATGACTGTCCTTTGAAGAAAGATCAAGAGGGCTTCCTGACAGTGATATGGATTAATCAGTAATGGAGAAGCAACTCGCTTTGGAGATTTAAATCTTAATTTGAACTGTAAGCCCTTCTGTGGCAGAGATCTTTTCTACATGTGGGCTAGTACAGTAACCTCTAAACGTAACTTGAATATGCATAATAAATGGTAACAACAACTAGAAAATATACTATATGGAACAATCCTTCACTGGCAAAATGTTGACTAGGGGCCATATTTTTAAAGTTATTTACATGCCTAAGGATGCAGATAGGCACCCACTGACGTTTTCAAAAGTGCCTGGAAGCTTATTTGCATCTCTAGGCACCAAAATACGTTTACAGATCTAGCCCTAGATGACTTAATAGGTCCTTTATGTCTCTAACTGCTATGAGTCTATGAAAAATATTTTAGTGAGCCAGAAGCCTAAAATCTAGGTGGTGCATGTTGCAATGAAAGCCCACCATTTAACTCTGCACTCTGACAGAGGCAGCATCAACAAAAAAGGCTCCAGTAGTTTGGATGATTCACAAGAGGAGCAACTAGAATAAACAGTATTTTACAGAAGTCCAAGAAATACTTGGCAGAAGAGGTAGTTTCATGAGGTAAACCTTCTAAAACTTAAAGGAGGAAATTGATCCAGCCTCCCCTCATTTCCTACTCTCAGAAAAGGCTCTGCATTTCTGGGTTTGGATTTTTCAGAGTGTTTTACATCATTTTTTGTAATGATTAGTTCTAAACCTGATACAGAAATTGGAAATAAAGTGCAGATTCATTTCCAGTCTTGCTTTGTTTTTTGTTTTACTGTCTGACTGGGAAGCTGAAGGACCCACATAAACCTGTTTTTTTTTCCTTCTGCTGAAAACAAACAAAGAAAGTGACTAATTAGAATAAATACTACAGCAACATAAAATAGCAGACTTCCATGGCCATGCTGTAACTCCCGTTTCTCCATTCCAAAGTCCCACATACTCCAAATGATCCAGGGTCAACCCAAATATTATCTTTTGCATCACTTCTGATCCCAAACGACACAGAATGTTCTTGGATTTCAGCAAGATTTAATACTCATCTCCCAGCCTTTTGTGTGACCTCCCTAAAGTCTAGAAATGCCTTCAGAAGTCAGCATAAAAGAATGGAGACAACATACTGCAGTGTTATATTCAATACAAACCCCCAAGGTTGAAGGGATATAAGTCTAGAGAATATGTCTCAAGGTTTATGAAAATGTATTATATCCCTAAATCCCTTTAAATAGCCTCTTACACCAGCGTGGCGAGATAATTACTGTACAGCTGCAGCCCTAAAAATACAGACTGGAAACAAGAAGTTATTTTGCCTTGCAGCAGCATGTAAAAGCCTAGAGAGAAGCTATCTGCCAGCTTCAGTTTAGCAGCTTGAACTGAAGGCACCATATAACATTAGAAAGAAAAAGCCAAGCCATGAATGTTCTATACACCAAGGAATTTCCTTAAGACCATAAGATAACAAAGCAATGTGTGTATATATAACACCCAGTCAGAGTGAGTGAGCAGTGAGGGAAGAAAGGGAAAAAAGGTTCCAGGCTGCAGTGACCTGGTTGGGACTGATGGGAAGGCAGTGATGCTAATCATAAAAGGATGTTTGATCCCAGGAAGCCAATACACTTGCATTCACTCTTAGGAGCTGGTAATGCATGCCTACTTACAAATGCAATTGCAGAAAAAAACCCATGGAGGCAGTGAGTAAAAGAAAATGTAAGAGACACGCTGTTAATGCAAACAGCAATTGGAGGCAGACCCATATAAGAGTTTTTTACTACATTTACCAAAAATAAATACATATTAGCTACAGCCAGCAAGCAAAGGTCTTTATCCTACAGATCCTTATGAATTCACTTTGGAGGGACTACTCACATGCTTAAATTTAAGCATATGCATAAATGTTTGCAGGATCAGGGCCAACGTGATGGAGTAGCATGTACTGGGAACTGCAGGAGATTTTTGTCAAAAACCTAAGAATGTATTGCCAGACAGTGTGGGGTAGATGAAAAGCAAGCAAGCAATAGTACTTCAGAAATGCATGGGAACACATCAGCAACCGACAGACTCAGATACCACGTTATCTATACAGCGTATGCTCATGAAATTTGCTCCCTCCCTCAGTGGGGAGAGGAAATATACAACAGCTTTTTGCCCCAAGTTATGACTCCCACACTCACTGGTTTTAGACAAGGCAAAAATAAATCTATTAACTACAAAAGATAGACTTTAAGTGATTATAAGGGATAGCAAACAGATCAAAGCAGGTTACCTAGCAAATAAACAAAAACACAATCTAAGATTAATATACTAAAGAGATTGGATATAAGTAGCAAATTTGCACCCTAAATGATGGTTTAAGCTGCTGCAGGTTCTTAAGGGGCAAGCTGCACTTGCTTTCAGCTTAAAAACCCAGGTATTCCTTTCACAGGCTAGAAATCCCTCTAGCCTGGGTCCAGCACTTCCCCCCAGTTCATTCGTTGTTCCTCAAGTCTTTCCAAGAGTCTCTTTGGGGCAGGGAGTCAGTGAAGAACCATGATGATGTCACTCCCTTGCCTTAAATAACTTTTCACAGGGCAGGAACCCTTTGTCTCCAAGCTTGGTTCCTATGCCCAGTCAGTGGAAAAACACTGGTATTCCAAGATGGAGTCCAGTACCAGGTGATCTGGTCACATGCCCCAGTAGAGTCATAGCAGCCATGACTTGGAGGCTATTTGTAGCATCCTCAGGAAGGCTCCCTGGTGGGAGATTAGCTTCTTCTAAGGCCTATTGTTTTCTCTAATGGCCCAACCATCTCGACTGAGTGCATTCTGGCTGGTGGGTGTTCCCCAAGTGTAAATATATTTGTAACACAGATACACAGTCAATATTCCTAACTCCAGATACAAAAATGATACTTGCATACAAATAAGATAATCAGATTCAGTAAATCATAACCTTTTCAATGATATCTCACATGCCTTATGTTGCATAAAATACATCATTATTATACCATACTCGTATAATAATGTTACTATGAAGAATATGGGGTGTTGTGTCACACTGGGATTGTGCCTGTGTCTCTGGCTGCTCATGGACTGGACAACCGTGAGCACCATTTTGTTTTCATGAATACCTTGCACTCTAGTGCTCCAGTCTGTGGGGTGGGTTTTCAAGGTCTCTGTTATTACTAGCCAGGACACTGTATAGCTTCCTAAGTATAAATAGCATGGGTATTGTTTTGAGAGAAAAATCCATTCATAAATATGTATCAATCCTAACCCAAAATGAAGGTTCAAGTGTGAAAGTGCTTTGAGTCAGACATACCCTAGTCTGATTAAATGGGACTCTGCGCAGGTGTCTGCGCAAGGCTGGAAATGGTGATAAGCTAAGAAATGCAGTAAATGCAGGGAGGGGAAGGCGGTTACAAATGGATCTTAAGGAGCTAGGAGAATATGTTAGACCTAATGTTACCTATAAATTGGTTTGTTAGGACATTTGGGGAAAACTCTAGATGTAGGGATGATGCTCCCAGGAAGCTTTGATCTCTGCCTTACAGCGGAGGTATATGATTTATCTCCTCCCCTCCCTTCAATTTATACCATGAGACCACCCCAGTTCTGCTACTAAGGAAGCCGCCAGGATTATGAAAGCAGAGGTGCGGTTTGCCCCCAGGAGCGGAAGTGATGCAGACTGCCATATGTGGTCCCTCTGCACTGGGATAATGATCACCCTTAACCATTACATGTTTATCAGCCTCTCCAGCCCCTGCATTGCTTTTGCTGCTTCTCTGTAAATTCCCTTCAGTTTGTTGTGGTGCAGAGCTGGAGCAGTGTACTAGATGTGGTCACAGCAAGGCCACAGAGAGTGTAACTGTCATCTCCCTGCTGGGAGCAGCCTGTGTGCCCCAGGCTGGCAGTACCACTTAGTGGTGAGTGTCCAGGGCCGCTTGCCTAGCAGCTACAGTTCACAGTAGCGTCACCCAACGGTGAGAATCCAGGGCGGCTCTGCCTCAGGGTATTGTCCCAGTGAACTGGGGGGATTCAAGCCCGCCCTTCACCACCAGGTTTTGACCCAGGGTGATACAAAGCAGTAGGCCAGTGGTCCCCAATCTTTACGTCTGGCGGGCACCAGATGAAGGACATTGGCGGCGGTGGAGCAAACACCGAAATGCCGTCGAATTGCTGCGGGATTTCGGCGGCGACACCTCTCGAAGACGTTGCTTGTCAGCGGCAAGTGGCGTCATCAAGAAGCATCGCCACTGAATTTCTGCGGCGTTTTGGCGGTGATGCCTCTTGATGATGTCACTTGTCGGCGGCAAGTGGCGTCATCGAGAGGCATCGCCGCCGAAACGCCGCAGAAATTCGGTGGCATTTCAGCGGATGCTCCACCGCCAGCCAGGATGCGGGCTCATTTAGATGCCCCCATGGGCGCCATGGCGCCTGCGGGCACCACATTGGGGTTGGTATCCTTACTCATGCTCCTTGAGTCACTTCCTACCCCTGTTTCCTGTATATCCATTGATGCTACGGCTCGGTCTTGGGATCACACCTGGCTCCCTCCCGGTTCTTCTCTGGAGCCCCTTTCCCTGGCGATAGCGAGTCATCACCCTTGGCTCCCGTAGTTGGTAGATTTCTGGCAATTTGGCTAAGAGGCTTGGTCCCTGCAGCTTGGCATATCGGCAGGAGGCTGCTGCACCCAACTGCCCTCCTCAGTCAGCCCAGACTGAGCTGAGCTGAGCTGCTCCCTTTTGAATGCTCCTGCTGCTGGGAGCATGCCCATTAGAGGTGAGGGGCATGGCTTCCTTCATCCAGAGCAGCTCCTTAACCCTCGTCTCACCAGTGTGGGGTTGATACACCCTGTCACACTCCCTGCTCTGTGACAGGTTGTGTGTCTGCACAAGGAGCCCAGATTGCACTGGCCTCTTTTGTAGCCATATCACATTGCCAGTTCGTGTCTAACCTGCACTTCGCTATCTTCGGTAGGCCCCTTTCAGCATTGCTGCTTCCCAGATATCTCCCTCGCATGGTGTCCAATTGCCTTTGCTTTCACTTTTCCAAACAACATTTCTGTTTTGTTGCTTTCCGCCCACAGTTCTGATTGGTCAAGGGTCCTGAGTCTACTCTCACACTGTTGCTAATGCCATTGGCCTCAGTGGAGTTTCTCCATGTTTATGCTGGTGTGAGAGCCAAATCAAGTCTTTGTCCTCACTGGTGTTTGCAAACTTTGCAAGTGTACTATCACTTACTCCCTCTTCCAGAACCGGGTAAAGCTATTAAAGGAAGCTGGTCCTAACAGTGAACCCACCCAAGGCAGACACCTCCTCCAAGTAACATATGATTTTATTTTTTATCATTATCATTCTCGTAAATCAATCAGTTATTAATCGGTTTTCAGTCCAGATGCAACTGTTCCTATCTGAGCCAATGTGAATTCATTTTTCATTAAGGATTTTATATCTAAAGTCAAATTAGATTACATCCATTCATGGATCAGTCATATGTGGAAGTGTTTGCAATATCAGGGGCTCATGTTTGTCTTACTTTTCATAGTCCCGTGCTTCCTATTATTCATTTTTCCATTATCACACCAGATGTTCGTTAATTTTTTTTACCTCTCCCACTATTTTACCCAGACCTTCATGCATGTGTAGTGGTCAGTCGGTGCAGATCCATTTGCAGGAGAGGGGCCCTAAACTATATGGAGGAAGGAAGGCTTATCCCAGGGAATTTATAGTCTAAGGTCCTGATCCTGCAATGCTGCCTGTGGAAGCATGTGTATTGCAAAGTTGGAGCCTAAAATGGACCCATTCTTCTTTCCTTTCCTGAAAATCAGTATGACATTTGCTTATTCCAGTACCTTTCCAACTACCCATGATTTTTCAAAAATAATTGTCAGTGGTCCAGCAAACTCAATAGATGGTGATTCCCTTTGTGTATCGTCCGGACCGACTGATTCATACATGTTCACATTGTTCAAGTATTCCCTTACCCACTCTTTAACAATAGTTATTTTTTCAGGGTCTTGCTTCTTTACCAGTTGTTCACACTTCTTACCTCCATTTGCCCTACTGATGGCAAATGCAAACATTTCTTTGCCATATGCTCACAGCTTGAAGAAAGTTATTAAGCCTTGTGGTTGCAAACTAAGAAATGGCAATCATTTCTCCCTGATAACAAGCTTCTTTTGTAGGTTAAAAAGATTTTGATTTACCTGCATTTGTTTGAATGAGTCTGTCCTAGAGCTTGTGTATTTGTGGAGGATTTGGGTCACGTTTCTGAAGGAGCTTTTTTTAAATGGGCGCGTCTGTTGAAATGACACATGTTCCTACATTCAGAGGTGAAAACAGTAGAAAGAATGTGTTTATCAGACATCAGCTCCTCATTGAAACACTGTTAACATTTTGTACCAATATTTTGCAAGGCCTCTTACGCAATATCATGCCTCACGAATGAATCCATTCTCTTGCTATGATTGCCACATTATTCTTCTGGAGGGGATCTGATCTTGCAAATACTTACTACAACTTTGGTGTATACTATGAAGCCCTGTGCTCAGCAGGGCCTGTAAGGACTTTGGAAGCCAAGACAATAAATATTTTAAGGACAAAATATTGTGAGGAGTTCCTGATCCATGACTGGGGCTCTTAGGCACAACGGTAATGCAAATAAAGAGTAATAATAATAATATGATGGGTAGGAAGACCTCAAACTAGATGGATGGATTTTATACAATGGGATCTGATTTGCTGTGGATTTTCCAAGGAACTTTTTCAAGACAGACTGGAATGGAGAAGGACTCAAAGAGCCAACCCCATATGGATGGGACTAAGGCTAGAAGAAGATGGTGATGATGAGAGGTCAGTCTCTTTAGAGGGATGAACCACTGTGCCGTTGCTCAACTTACATCTCATCTTCCAGAGTGGCAATACCCTTAGAGGTATTGAAAGAGTTGGTTCAGTTGGAAGTTAGTTTCTCCGACAGTTGCAGCGAGATGATGATTATTGTTATTGTTAGTTACCTGTCACGCACCAACAATAGGGTTGGCCTTGTACATGACATAAATATTAATATAATCTCTGCCCCAAAGTTTATAGTCTGGAAGACCAACATAATGAGATGGTCGCCATCTTGTCCAACACACCGAGAATTGAACTGGGGACCTCCGGAGCTAAAAAGCATAATTTGTTAGAGCTTGAGCTAACGTGCCCCTGGCGCTATATACACTCTGTAAAGGCACAGGGGGGACCTGTGACACACACTCACCAGTGGGTTACAGTAGCAAAATGAGAGACACTGGGGATTAAAATGATAAAAGGAGACATACAGGCCCACATTTGAACTCCACAGAGATGCATGAGGTCTAATTCAGCACAGTATTTGGACCCCAGCATGAATTATATACGTTTAGTGTTTCCTGATGTTCTTATCAGCTCCAAACATATATCTTAGTAACCATGCCCTCTTCTCTGTGTAATTGCCTTTGCCTAGTCATTTGCACAAGATGAGTCAGCGTAATATGATGTTTCTTCACAGCTGCTGTAGAAAACGAAATAGTAAACTGATGTAAAACATGTTTTTGAACAGCTACTGTGGTAGCAGCGTGGTGAAAACCAAGCTCTCTTGCATACTATGTATGTCATTTCTGTTTTAAAGGAAAAATAATTATAATATTTAATATTAACATGCACGGAAAAACAACAAATTAGATTGAGTTAAGGCTGTATGAAGTCAGGTTGCATAAATGTAACATAACATATATTTTATATAGGAAAATATAAAGATATTAACCTTTTTAGAGGGGAGGAGGACTGCAAATTAAGACCCCAGTCTTCCAAACCATTAAGCATATGCTTAATTTTACCACTCGAGTTTACCATGAGGCTTAGAAGGAATCATTGGATCTAAGCTAAACACAATCACACTACGCTCTACAATTTCATTATTATTCAGTTAGAGTTTATAATTTTCCCTCCAGGTTAGGTTCATGTTGGGGCAATTCACTTTACTTGCAAATAAACAAGAGTAACTGGGCTTTATGGGGAGACTTTAATTTGGGAGGCAAAATCTATTCTGCAGCCCCGCCCCAGGCTGGAACGCAAGACTACAATACATGGCTCCTCTCTCCCCTGGAGTCACTACTCCAACCTTTGGGCTGGAATAACAGCTGCAGGTCATCCACACTAGGACCAGGAGAGCCATGTCATCATGAATCCTGTGGCCCATCCCCCAGCCTGTCTTCAACACAAGTCTCTACCGGGCCAGTGCAAAGACTTTCTCCATAACATCCAGGGGCTGCAGAAGCCGCCCCTTTACATGGTCACTTAACTGACTCCGCACAGCTGCATCTGGTGCAGAGTGCCTTTGTCTCCAGAATGAATTTCACCCTTGGCTACTAACACCTTTATTCCATGAAAGGTATTACAGAGATTAGTAAATAGGAGTATAAAGAATGTGACCCAAGTGACTGAACTGTGAAACTAACAATAGCCCAGATCTTGCAAACAGCTACATTGGTGTGGACATTTCCACCTGTGCTTTTAAATTAGTAGGCTCTACACTGGCCCTTGCAAAACACTGATACCCATCGTGTGTCTAAGTGTCTGGGCACTCCTGTTGGAATGACAAATACACCCCTGGAATACACTGTAGTGTTGAAGTAGAATTGATATCAAAACAGTATTGGATTGCAAGGCACTAAAAATGTTGTAATCCATTGTCATCTTATTGGATCAGAGCTTGTCAAGGCAATTTGTGGTAGACTCATTAGCGAAGTGCACAGGTCTCAGCCGACTATCAGATCTGGTCAAAGGCAGGGCCGATGCAATCATTTAGGTGACCTAGGCAGTCGCCTAGGGCACTGGGATTTGGGGAGGCACCATTTTCTTCGGCAGCGACCACGGCGGCCGGATCTTCAGCCGCCCCAGTCATCGCTGGCATTTAGGCGGGGGGAGCTGGGGCAGGGGAGCGCGGGGAGGGCAGCCTGCAGCAAGTAAGGAGGGGGCGGCACGCAGGGGAACTCCCCGCCCCAGCTCACTCCTGCCCCGCCTCCTTCCCAAGCATGCTGGGAGCAGGGGTGAGCTGCTTCACTTCTCCCGCCTCCGAGGCTTGTGACGTCAATCAGCGTAGGCGTTGCAAGCCTGGGAGGCGGGAGAAGTGAAGGAGCGACAGCGTGCTTGGGGTGCTCGTGCACGGAGCAGGGTGGAGCTGCCGCAAGGGGGAGTGCTTCAGGGCAGACGGAGGGAGCTGCCACGGGGGGGGCGCTCAGGGCAGGGGTGCGGGGAGGGGGGTGCAAGGTGGAAGTTTCGCCTAGGGCATGAAACATCCTTACACCAGCCCTGGTCAAAGGGCAGTGCTCAGTGATGTGAGACAATGACTGCCTTTGGCCATAGACGCATGTGGGATCGTCTTGTTGGCCCCACATGTGAAGACTGCCTGCACACTGACCCTGGCCTGTTCAAAATCAGTTCAGAAGGGTGATGTGGTAAATCAAAGCTGGGTATGTGTGTGGTTGGGTCAGCTATAAGAAACTGGTTTCTGACATCAGCTGCAGACCATTCTTCTTGCCACACTGATGTCACTGAGAAATTTGGGCAGGGCAAGTAGGCCCCCATGGGTGCCTCGATGATAGGCATGCTTTTGGGTGATAGAAGAGGTCTTTGTATAGTGGTAGGCTTGGGTTTGGATTGAACTTCTCAGGCATTCTAGCTGTAGCATCCTCATGGGGGATGTGTGGCGGAATGATGTTGCTTGACATGGGGAGCCACAAGACTAATGTGGGTCAAATTGTCCCAGTTTTGATGCTCGTGGTTGAATATAGTTGTGTGTCAACCAACTTGATGTGAGAAGAATGGAGCCAGAATGGAGTACAGTATTCTGCTGCAGAGTAACAGAAGGCTAAACTGGATAATTGGAGAGTTTGAGCAATTACTTCCCATGAAGTGCTGGCCAATTTGCCTAGAAAATTGTTATGAAACCTCACTTTAGCTGTGGTTTTCCTCAGGTGCTTAAACATGTAAGAGATCTATTTAGGGGTTGCTCTGTGTTAAACTGGGTGGGATTTGTGTTTCAAGCGATGTCCGTTGAGAAAGATATCCAGTTCTTGGGCTGCTCTGGAGTTGTAAAGGTGGAACACACTCAGAACTGACTTGGTTGTACTTGGTTGTAAATGCCACTGACTACAGAATTCAGCCATCTTAATCAAGTCAAGGCATCTTCAAGTTCTGGGAGTGACGGTGTTAGGTCACCTAAGGCAAGTGACCAAACTTGCAGGACTCGGTAAGAAGAAGATTTGTGTACAGACTGAATGGGGTCAGTGGCAGCACAGAGCCTTGAGGTAGACCACTGGTTTGTCTTTTCCACATACTAACTCTGTCTCCTGTGCACACTCAGAAATGTCTGTTGCGGAGAAGGTCAATGACTACCCAGGCTAGGAGTGCTCTTTACAATTTGACTAGGAGTACCATGTGCCAAACCGCTGTATGCTGCTGTTGGGTCCAGAAATATGGCTCACATCTTCAGGTTTTTCTGAAAACCATTTTCAATTAATGTTGTCAAAACTAGCACTTGATCTTAGGTGCTCCAACCTCTCAGAAAGCCTGCTTGCTTGACGTTGAATATTGAATCCATCTCGAGGGAGATGCACTGAAGAATGAAATGCTCCATTACCATTGGTCTTTCTTGTAATCAGTGCTTTTGAGGGACAGAAATTGTATGTTCTTTTTCAAGGTGGGAGCATTTTCTTCAACTGCAAGCAGTTAAAAAGAGTGTTTCAGTAATCCCAGCAGCATTCTCTGTAGCTATAGGACGTGCACTAAAGACCCAGGCAAGTGAGGGGTGAGCAGGCATATTTTGTGCTACAGCTTTCTTAACAGGCACGGTTCCAGGCCCCAGCACGCCAAGCGCGTGCTTGGGGCGGCGTGCTGCAGGGGGCGCTCTGCCGGTCGCCGGGATGGCAGCAGGCAGCTCCGGTGGACCTCCCGCAGGCATGCCTGCAGAGGGTCCGCTGGTCCCGCGGCTTCGGTGGAGCATCCGCAGGCACACCTGCGGGAGGTCCACCAGAGCCGCGGGATGAGCAGACCCTCCACAGGCACGCCTGCGGGAGGTCTACCGGAGCCACGGGACCGGCAGAGTGCCCCCCGCGGCATGCAGCCATGCTTGGGGCAGCGAAATGGCTAGAGTCGCCCCTGTTTCTTAAGGAATAAAATTAAGTGTGTGACCAAAGCCCCAAATAACATCTGATGCAACAAAAATGTCAAACTGGGAGCCATACTGGCTGGAGCCTTGGGGCTGCATTTAATTTGCAGAAAATGGAGCAGATTGCACTCTCCCTTGTCTTTAATATGTTCATGTCCATTCACAACTAAGTGGAGCATCGCATTCCAATCATAGAGCCATACGGTTAGAAGGGACCTGAGGGCCATCTAGTCCAGCTCTCTGCCAAGACGCAGGATTTGTTGTGTCTACACCATCCAAGACAGATGGTTCTCTAGCCTCCTTTTGAAAACCTCTGTAGAAGGAGTTCCCTCAACCATCCTAGGCAGTCTGTTCAATTGTCTGGCTGTTCTTACAGTTAGGAAGTTTTTCCTGAGATTTAATCTAAATCTGCTATGCTGCTATGCTGTAGTTTGAACCTATTTTCTATTATCCTACCGGGCAAGAGAGAACAATTTTCCTCCATCTTTTTTTTATGGCAGCCTGTCAAGTATTTGAAGATTGTTACATGTCCCCTCTTACTCACCTTTTTTCCTAACTAAACATCCCCAGTTCCTTCAGCCTTTGCTCATATGGCTTGCATTTCATCCCTTTGATCATTTTTGTCACTCACCTCTGGATTCTTTCCAGTTTCTCTGCATCCTTTCTAATACAGCGGTGATCAGAATTGGATGCAGCACTCCAACTGAGGCCTAACAAGCGCTGAGTAGAGCAGTACTATCACCTCCCGTGACTTGCATGCTACACCTCTGTTAATGCAACCTACAATTACATTTGTTTTCTTTGCAACAGCATCACATTGTTGACTCATGTTGAGGTTGTGATCCACCACAACTCCCAGATCCTTTTCAGCAGTGCTTTCAGCAGCAAGCCAGTTATCTCCCATTCTGTATTTGTGCGTTTGCTTTTTCTACCCTAAGTGTAGCACCTTTTGTTTGTCATTGTTGAATTTCATTTTGTTGCTGATAGCCCAGTTCTCCAATTTATGCAGATCCCTTTGAATTTTAGCTCTATCCTCCAAAGTGTTTGCAACCCCCCTCCCAGCTTTGTGTCATCTGCAGATTTGATCAGTATGCTCTCTATTTGCACATGCAGGTCATTAATAAAGATGTTAAATAACACTGGACTGAGAACACATCCCTGTGGAACCCCACTTGAGACCTCCTTCCAATCTGACATCATTTCATTAATAGTTACTCTTTGTTTGCAGTTGTTTAACCAGTTATGTATCCATTTAATGATACTTCTACCAAGCCTGCATTTCTCCAACGTACTTATAGGAATGTCATGTGGGACTGCCAAACACCTTGTTAAAGTCCAGTGATATAATATCCACCATATTCCCCCTATCTACCAAACCGGTTACCTTGTCAAAGAAGGAAATCAAGCTGGTTTGGCATGGTTGGTTCTTAGTAAATACATGATCACTCTTTCATCCTCCAGGTATTTGCAAATTGAATGTTTTATACATTGCTCTAGTAGCTTCCCAGGTATCGAAGTCAGGCTGATTGGTCTGTAGTTCCCCGGGTCCTCCTTTTCCAAAGATGAGCGCTACATTAGCCCTTTTCCAGTGTTCTGGGACCTCTCCTGTCATCCATGAATTTGCAAATATTGTTGCCAATGGCTTTGAAATATCTTCAGCTAATTCGTTCAGCACCTGGGGTGAGTAGCATCAAGCTCTGCTGACTTGAATTCATTCAGATTAGTCAGGAGATCTGTGACTTGTTCTTTACTTATCCTGATCTGCATTCCTTCCCCTTTATTGTCTATGGTAACTTTGCTAGCCATCCAGTCACATGTTATTTTTGTGAGAAGAGTGAAGCAAAGTAGGCATTGAGCATCTTCTGTTACCAGCTCACCTTCTCCATTGAGCAGCAGACCCGCACCATCCTTGATCTTTCTTTTTTGTCTGACATATTTGTAGAGCCCCTTCCTGTTGTCTCTAAGCTTTCTTGTCAGCTGTAACTTATTCTTTGCCTTAGCTTTCCTGATTTTATGCCTTCATGCTCGCACTATTCCCATGTAAACTTCCTCCTTCTATTTCCTGTATGTATCCCTTTTAGTTTTTAGATACCTAAAAAGGTCCTTGTGCAAGCATATTGTTCTCCTGTGGCTCTTCTTATCTTTCCTCTGCGTCAGAAAAGCTTTATGATGAGCCTCTAATATTACGTCTTTTAGGATCTGCCAACTCCATTCGACATTCTGGTACCTGCAGTCTCCCGAGGTCCCATTGCCTTCTCAAATAGGACTGATCCTGGACCACATAATATATGAGGCTTTGTGTATTCTGCGGTAAGCTGGACTGAAACTCTGGAGCAAGACTCCTGACATTGGCTGTGGCAGATTGGAAATGGTGCCCAGGACCCATATTAAAAAATGGAGGGATTTTTAAAAATGAATTAAATCTGAAAATGATTAGTAAAAGTCAGTCCGCAGACTGCAGGACAGAACCTGTTTACACTCAGTTCACATTTTCGAGGTTACCCTCACAACTGTAAGGGTAACCATTTTTTTTTGTTTTTTGGTTTTTTTTAATGAAAGCTTGAATTCTGGAGCACAGGGGTGTGGAACACATGAGGCTCTGGTTAAAGAATTTGGTTGGATGCGTTTGGCCAAAGGTCCACACTCTAAGCACTCTTCATGAAGATGAAAGGGTTATGATCGAGCAGACAAGCCCAAATATTTGATTCAGCCTGATCTGACATTTCCCACTTTATCCCTGCCCCCGCAGTAAAGTAATAAAACCGCAGTTTCAACACTACAAAACCCAACAATAAGAAACCCAGTATTGTGAATAAGCATGTCATGCCTTCAGGCCACCTTTCCTGACAGCTATGGGCTGAGAGGATGTAGAACGTGGCAGAATTTTTGATCTCTAAGCATAGCAGAGAGCAGGACTTTTGTCAGTTTTAATCTCCCATTGGCTCATGAGAATGAAGCTGGCAGGAGAGAATGGAGACAGTTGTGCTCATGCAGTCCCTAAAATTTCTCATTTCTTGTTGTTTCAACAACTTTATTGAATTGGTTTTTATTTTCTTTGTGGGCCAGTACCAAGTTTGTATATCCTTTACTCAGGATTCACAAACATTTATATCTTAGGGGTACAACCACAAACCAGGGTGGCCAAATTTTGCCCACTCAAGGACCCTCCTGTTTTGGCAACATGTAAAGCTTGGTTTGCTTGGGTCGATATAACCTGCAGGCAACGTGTCTGCATCCAAGAAGCGATTCAGTCAGACAGAGAAATTCAGGCACAACAAACTCTGCTCTGCTTACTTGTTGTTTTAACCAACCTGCAAAGTTGGCAATAAGATTTCTCTAAAGTCAACTACTATACTTTCAAAGAAACAGACCTAGCAATCGCGCCACCTGGTGGCTAAGAGTAATATTGCAAAAACATCATTGAGAGCTTGCTGGGGATAGATACACTTTGGTAGCAGAAAATGGAGCAGTTTGCAGCTGTCTTTATGTGACCATCTGGATCAACGTGGAACATTGCATTCTGGGAAGGGTAGGTCCTGATCCAGCAAAAAAAAGTTAAGCATATGCTTAATTTTAAGCACGTAAATAGTGTTGGCTTTGAAGTTACATATATGCTTAAGTCGTTCGTTGGATCAGAGTCATAAGCTCCTGGGTCCCAGCTTCATATTGAAGATTAAGGCAACCCAGCCATAAATAAGTTTTAATTTTTGGGTTTTTTGTAAATATGATGCTAATTAGAGACGTATTCAACTGCAGGACTGCTGCTCCTGCTTAGCAAGGCCATGCCCGCCTGGATTGTTTGGGCTTCTGTTAACCTTTCATTGTCTTTTTTAAATCTGGTCATGGTCCTGAGCATGCACAGAAGCAAAGGAAGGATTGATGCCTTTACATTGTCATTTCTTGCTGTCTGTACAGTAGCCTTCAGTCACTTCCAGCAGCAGAGATGCTACTGCTCTTTTTTCATTTTTTTTTTTTTTGCTGATTCTGCTTTCACACACTTTGAGTCATTTTTTTTCACCTTTAGAGCAGAATAATTCTTTTTTATTCTTAAATTCTGTTTCTAGTCCCACCCTTTTGTAAAGTTTTTTTTTTTTTAATTGGTGAAAAATGTGCATGTATCAGCATTGCCCACTTGTACTTGTAGGGTATGATCTACAGCAGAGGAAGAATTAGTCTGTGGTTAAAGTGACATGCAGTCTTGAAAATCATGGGCCACATTCTGCAGTTCTTAGGCAATTTCTGTGGAAGTTTGGCTTGATTCAAATACCACAGGATTAGGATAATAGAAACTAGCAGTGGAAGACATTTGTTGGACCAAAGTTTCAAATAATGGAGGTGGAGGTCTGCATGCAAAGTGTGCTGCATACAAATTATATCCATGCACAACTGGTATTTGCATAATTACTTAGACTTGCCCTCAGCACAAGATACAAGGAAGGCTACATTTGATGAAGCTGTAGTGGTGAGTGCATTTCACTAAAGCAATATGTTCATGGTTTGTGAAGTACTTTGGGATCCTCTGGGAAGAAAGGCATTATACTAGACATTAGGGGGAGGGATATCTCAATGGTTTGAGCATTAGCCTGCTTAACCCAGGATTGTGAGCTCAGTCCTTGAGAGGGCCATTTAGGGGTGTGGGGTAAAGATCTGTCTGGGGATTAGTCCTGCTTTGAGCAGGGGATTGGACTAGAAAGATGACCTCCTCAGGTCTCTTCCAACCCTGATGTGCTATGTGTTGATGATGTATTATTTTAAATAATTGCTGAAAAAAGGATTTATTCATTCTGGTGGCTCCCAGTAGCTTACACTACTCTATTTAAAAAACATGTATTTTCCTTCTTTAGCTGAAATGTGTAAGTCAATGGAGATAAAAACGCCAGCATGGGGGAAAGAGCAGCATCTGTTCCACCAATAGATTTTGAAGAAGGCTGCTTTTAGCCATTCTTTCTGTTAATTAGCTAATTGCAAAATATCAGGATGCTTTGTCTTTGTTGGTAATAATGAACAACTTTAACCAGTTTGCAGTTTGACTTGATTGCTGTGCTCTGACTCCAGAAATTTCAGTGGGAGATTCGGATATCTGCAATGCTTCTGTATGCTTTTGCCAGTCAAAGGCACTTACTGCATATCATAACAGTCAGTGGTTACTGCTCTGCAATTTAAATTCCCGGTTCTTTTGGTTTCTATATGTCCACATATGTATCTATGCACAGTCGTTAATCTTTCCTGTTTGTTTCATGTTTTCTTGATAGCAAAATATGTTTGCAGTATAGAAGACCTTGTCAAACATAATGGGTCAGCTTCTGCTCTGATGGCACCAAGCCGCCAGAAAACCATCTCAACCGATTGCTTACCCCTACATGGGGTGATTGCTACACAGCCAAGAGTCAGAACAGTGGCTGCATACCATGCTACCTACCAGCACAGGGGGCCTTCCTAAGGGAAAGATGATGTGGCAGGGATGACTGTGTTCTGTGACTGCCTGTATAGCCCCTCGGTGGCCTGGTGTAAGTTAGTGGAGCTTTAGGAGATGTTCCATTATTCCAAATGTAGGGCCAAATGTTTTCTCCCTTATGTGGCTAGGCACGGGCTGCTGATAGTAACAGCCTCTGTGCTCCAGGGACCGTAGGGCCTACTGGGAAGCTGAACACCCAAAAAGCGGGGCAGGGAGGAAGAGGCCGGGTCATGGCCTCACTGCCCCCCCAGCTCTGCACTAGCCTACACAGTGGGGCCATAACATGCAAGGGGACAATCTCTTCCATCCTAGTGGCTGGAGCAGACTGCATCTACCCCATGGGCAAGAAGCAGCACTATGAGGGTTTGGGCTTCTCTGAAGCTCGGTCTCACCAGTGCTTGTCCTAGGAATGTGCAGCTTGGCACTGCCCCCGGGCAGGGCTGGGGTTTAAACCCCACACTGTGGCCCAGAGAGTTAGTACCTCACTCTCCAAACAGTCTCCTTGGGTCCAGTGGAGCTACTTGTGAGTTAAGTGCTGCAGAATCCAGTCTTCAGGAATCAGTTGGGAATACGACGTGAGGAGCCAGCTACTGTGCAGCACCACTAAGAGCCACGAGACCGGGCCCTTATTGAGGTTGTTTATAAACTAAAAGGATTTGTGTATGAAAAATTACGACAAAATTGACCTTTATGTGGGTCATAAACATACAGCTACGGGTAGCATAAAATCCCTCCTGAGCAGCTGTACTGAGTCTTTACCTGCAAGGGTTTAAGAAGTTCAAATAACCTGTTTGGCACCTGACCAAAAGGACCAATAAGGAAAGAAGATACTTTCAAATCAGTGGAGAGGGGGGAGTTTTGTTTGTGCTCTCTTTGTTGTTCCCTTTCTTGGCCAAGAGAGAGAGCAGACAGCTAAAACATCTTCTGAAAACATACCTGAAATGATTAGCGCATTGGCCTGCTAAACCCAGGGTTGTGAGTTCAATCTTTCAGGGGGCCATTTAGGGACCTGGGGCAAAAATCTGTCTGGGGGTTGGTCCTGCTTTGAGCAGGGGATTGAACTAGATGACCTCCTGAGATCCGTTCCAGCCCTGACATTCTGTGATTCTAATCTAAGCTTGCAAAAATTGTAAGTAAGGTGAGGAAATGCGTTAGATTATCTTTTGTTTTAGCTTTTGAGTTTTCCCTCTGCTAAGAGGTAGTTTCATTCCTGTTTTTTGTAACTATGAAACTGAGTCCAGAGGGGAGTCCTCTGTGTTTTAAATCTTTTTATTACCCTGTAAAGTTACCTTCCATCTTGATTTTGCAGGTATGATTCTTTTACTTTTTTCTTTATAATAAAGTTCTTCTTTTAAGAACCAGATTGATTTTCAGTGTTCTAAAAGCCAAAGGGTTTGGTCTGTGCTCACATTGTAACCAATTGGTTGGTATATTATTCTCAAGCCTCCCCAGGAAAGGGGTGTCAAGGGGCTTAGGGGGATATTTTGGGGGAATAGGGACTCCAAGTGATTCTTTTCTGCATTTTTTTCTAAATCACTTGGTGGTGGGAGCAATACCATCCAAGGACAAGAAAAGGAATTTCTTGGGGAAATTCTTTCTTGGGAAAGTTTTTAACCTAAGCTGGTAGAAATAAGCTTAGAGGGTCTTTCATGAGGGTCCCAACATCTGTACTCCAGAGTTCAGAGTGGGGAGGGAACCCTGACAATGTGTTTTTGGAGTTTCAGGACAACTGCACCTGTGTTCCTCCTCCATGGCCCACCAAGGGCACTTGCTTTAGCCTTCCAGCTCCCAGCAGTCACCTCTCCTCTGGGTGGAGACTCACATTTCACTCCCTCCTAGCCAGGGATTTTAAGGCTGCACAGCTCCCTACTTGACACTGTGATATCCCCAACAAGCCAGGCTGCCTAAACAAGCCACTGCTTGCACTTTGCTTTCACTCTGAAGGTGATGACCAGTGTATTGCCAATAGCTGTAAGTTACCACCCAGCTCCTTTTAAGCAAATACATTGATTCTTAAGATGAAAACACTTTAGAGAAAACATTAAAACAAGAAAAGCACCTATACACATGCTAAAAGCCTTACCTCAGAGGTCACCCCAACTCCATCCTAGAACTCTGGTAGGTTTTAGTCCTTCAAACCCCACAATGAGGTTTTTCCCTTGGTTACAAGTTCATCCATCTTTGCTTTGGAACCAAGGCTGGGCAGATCAGCCATTTCTTCACACAGCTCGGGCCTCTGCTCTTGCCCTTCTCTAACAGGTAATCAGCAGATAATGTACCTTTCTTGAGGGCATAGTGTCAAGTGAATCTGTTTTTGCATTAACTTCTCCCTATGGATTTCCCGGGAAATCCACTTAACACTTACTGTCCCAAAAATCCATACTGGTCTGGCACAGTCTGAGTATTATCTAGACAGTATAGTCTGTCCCATCTGCCCCCACATACAATCCCTGCCCACAATAATACGTAAACTGAAGACAATAAGGTCTTTCAAGAAGATTGCAGGAAATGGTCTGATCTGTTACTCATGTTTGTTGACCATTGCAACATGCTTTACTGAAACCCCTGCACCAACTAGTGATGTGGGGAGTGCATGTTCCACTTGCAGACCTGCACCTCGAAGACTGCATTTAATTACCACAAGCCTAGTAAACGGGCTCCAAAGCTGGGCCATTTGGCTAGCAAACAAATGCCTGGAGGCACTACTGTGCTAAGCTTATTTAGAAAGAAAGCAGTTGTTATTCATTAAGCAGATGAAAGCAACAGAAGTAAAGGAGAGGAAACTGGAAATCTGAAACCACCTGCTTTATTTTAGGGGTAATTGAAATGAATGTTTATGATGTGATCGATGTAGAGATGAGATTCACCCACAGGGTGGCTCAAGATCCAGCACACCATCTGTTTTGCTTCAGAAAAAAACCCAAATCCCACCAATCTGATTGCAGGTTACACCAGGCACTTTAAATTCAGTCTGTTTCCTTCCAGAAGCAAAACGAAGCAGCAGTTAGGCGGTGTAGTAGACAGATGTCCCAGTCATTCGCTATTTTTCTGTGACTATAGCACACTGTCTTAGCCTAAGTGCACTTATCTCTTTTGTTCCTGGTTTGAGCTACTCAGGATTCCCCCCCATTGCTTTGATCTTGCTGGCATGGAGGGAAATATCAGATCCAAATTTTAGTGGATTTAACCAAAACATCCTGGAGGGTGGCAGTGATTTGGGGTTGAGCTCAGCAGCAGGGAGCTGGCAACATGGCTGCTGTGCTCAGTATCCCTTTATGGAAAATAGTAGTCCTTTTCAGGGAGTGCTGAGGTTATTCAGTCAGTTAAATAATAGGCATTTATGTTTCATCGGTCAATCAAAAGTGGCCCAACATATTTCTCTTTTGTGTGGTAGGTCATGCAGGTTTTCCCCTAATAGTCTCATGTGGGAAGGCTGCACAGAGTCTTATCGAACAGAAAAAGAACAGAGAACCTTCTGTATTACTGCGTTCTGCTCTCCCTAAACTCAATGGAGATTTTGCCTTTGAGTTCAACAGTAACAGGATGGGGTCCTGTATGACACTAAGGACATGCCTGTATTGCGATAAAAGACCCATGGCATGGCCATGGCTGACTCTGGTCAGCTGACTCAAGTCGCAGGGCTCGGGCTGTGTGGCTGTAAAATTGCACTGTAGACTTTCAGGCTCGGGCCAGAGCCTGGGCTCTGAGACCTTCTCCCCTTGCGCAGTCTCAGAGCTCGAGCTCCAACCCAAGACCAGACGTCTACCCTGCAGTTCTGTAGTCCTGCAACCCGAGCCTTGCGACCCCGTCACCTGAGCTGGGCTCTGAAACTCGGTACTGCAGGTTTTTTATCACAGTGTAGACATACCGTTAGAGATTGACTCCACCCCCATAGGTATTTAGAGATTTTCATCTGAAGGGTGTGGGTCACAGCCCTGTCGGTGAAGGTAGGAAGTGTCTGGCCCTCAGCAACACAATGGGAGGTTGGAGTGTACATGTAATGCAGCGGGAGCTTCACAAGCCCATCCTGGAGTTGTCCAGTGCAGATTTATGTTTAATAACTTTAGGAAAGATTACCGTGTGCACAATTTTCTAAAGCAGTGAAAAGCACTTTGATGACTTCCTAAGATGACACAAAGGCAGTGGGGTGGTCAGTCAATGGATGAACTTACTGAGGAATAGAGAACAGGTGAGCAGCAAGACAGAGAGAGAACTCAACTCCTCCCTTTCCCATACCTCCTTGATGCTACTCACAGCTGGCAACAGAAGCTGCCAGGGAACGTGGCAAGTGGTCTGACTACACCGCAGACAGTGTTCGGGAGAGGATCCATACGCCTGCAGAGTCCAGAACATCATCTGTTATAACACCCCATCCCCTAGTCTCAAGGTCATGTGAATATCCTTCCTTGGGGCTCTGTGTAAGAAATGTTCCTCCTGATCAGCCTTCCACACTAAGCATGTCTTCACTCCTCAGTATCAGTCTTCACTCCTCAGATGATTTGCAGTTGTTAGTTTCATTCCATGAGGAACTCCACTGGCACTGTACACCACATCTTTCTAGAATGCATCCATGGCTGGACTTCAAATTTAACATGGAGGTGTAGCCTGCAGAGACTGCCTCTGTGATCCCATGTGCAGTGATCCCTTTAGCCGCATTGTCTGGCCCATTCTGGACCTAGTTTCTCTCCTGGTCATACTGAAGATGAGGGTGACTGCAGTATGACCCATTTAGGGTGACCAGAAAGCAAGTGTGAAAAATTGGGATGGGGGTGGGGGTAACAGAAGGCTATATAAGAAAAAGACCCAATAATTGGGACTTTCTCTATAATATCGGGACATCTGGTCACCCTAGACCCATTCCTGCAAATTGGGTGCATCCCTCAGGCTCCTGGAAAACTATCATAGACCTTGTTACTATGAAGTTTAGATACTTCTGGCTTTAAGTAGCATAACATTTGTTGCAGTTTGAAAGCCGTGGAAACCCTGACTTGCTACCAGTCTGTATTTGTGAGTGAGTGGCAAGGTCTGAATGTTTCCCTCCACATTCTTTTTCCTGCAGTTACAGTCGAGTACCTGTATTTAAAATAGGAATTAACCAGGAAATAATCTGATTGGTGGGTGCTCATTTAAAACATATGAATTTCAGTGAAAACTGGGGCTCAGGTAACATCCTGGACAACCTTCCCTCCATCAGTTTCTGGTACTGAAGAATTGCTGTTAATTTCTTGCCTGTGGCCACACTGAGTTCAGCTAAGGACTTGCTTCTAGTCTGAACCCTCGGTCACTCTTTGCTCTTCTTTTATATGAGTTTAGATAAGATCCATAACACTTACATTAGGGTAGATACAATTTTGAAAAGTTTTCATGAAATGTCTTAGAAAGACAGGTTCCTTGTTGGCTCAGAAACCAGATCATCAGCTGATGTAACGTGGCACCACTAGGCTGAAGTCAGTGGAGCTACTCTGATTTACATCAGCTGAGGGTCTGGCCCTAGTTCTATATTGAAAGTTGTTGCCATCTGTCTGCTTGGTGACCTGTGTGACATGAGCTTGGTAGTCTCCGTCCAGTTCTTGGGAGATAAGCGCATACCTCACAAAACCCCCCAGCACAACGAGCACTCCCTGGTAGCCTTGTTGGTAGCCTCAGCAGAGACCAAATGGGCATGGAGATGAAGTTATCATTCCCAGTGCGGGTGAACAGGAAGAGAGTTGAGAGAAAGGCTGGTCTGGTGGTTAGGGTGCTAGCTTAGAACTCAGGAGATCTATGTGCAAATCTCTCCGCTGCCATAGATTTCCTGTGTGACCTCAGGCAAGTCAGTCAGTCTGGTCCTCATCTGTAAAATGGGGATAATGGTGCTTCTCTAGCTCACAGGAGTGTTGTAGGGATAAATACATTAAAGATTGAGAGGCCCTCAGATACTGTGGTTATGAGGGCCAGATAAGTACCACAGGCAGATACGTTGGTAGTGCAGGGTTCCCCCAACGTACCTGTTCTGTGGCTAAATGGAGGAATTGGCTCTTCAGGTTTGCCACTGAGGTGCTTCGCAGGCACATACACTTATTATAAAATATAAACTAATTAAAATAAACAAGCCCCAAGCACAGAATGGGACCTCCAGGAAGTCATGAAATCTCCAATCACACCTTTGTGGTTTGTCTGGCTTCTGAGATTGGCTGGAACATGGTAACAGTCCTGTGTCCCTTTCTATCCCACAGATTGATGAACTCCCTGAGGGAGCTGTGAAGCCTCCAGCAAATAAGTACCCTATCTTCTTTTTTGGGACTCATGAAACGTAAGTGAATGAACATGGTGGTTTCTTTGGAAGTGTGTGGGCCTGAATCTCCTTTCACTCAAACTGTTCTTATTCCTGTGTCTCTCCATTGACATTAACGGAGTAAATCTTGACTGAAACCAGTGTAAGACTAGAAGTAGATACTGTGGGCCTGAATCTGGCTCTGGTAGTGTAAAGGAGCCTTAATGTGGGTGTGATTGTGAATGCCACTCTACAGGGCCAGGGTGGTGCATCGGGGCCTGCATGTCAATGGGAATCAGGGCCCATGTTTCTTGCATGTACGCATTTTGACACGACTATGTTAATGGTTCACCAGGAGCCAGATCTATGCTAAAAGTACATTATATTTGAGCTAACCAAGATGAATGTATTATATTCAAACACCTTTTTGGGCTCAGTCCAATCCCATTGAAGCTGGTACCAAAACTCCTGTTGACTTCACTGGGGTCAGAATTTGTCCCTTCAACAATAAAGAGGGGTTTAGAAAGTGTTTTTTCTTAATTGAAATTTGAGTGTCTCTAATTTTTAGCTCAAGTTAATATTAATTTGGGGGGAGTAACTGACTCAAAGTCAGTGAAAGAACAAGAATTTTCTCTTGACTATGGGCCAGATTTTCAAAGCTATTTAGACTACTGGTGGGATTTTCAAAAGCCCATCAGCACCTAAAACCCATTGAAATCTGTGGGACCTTAGGCACGTAGATGCATTTGAATATCGTATGAGGTATCTAAATACTTTTAATAATCTGGCCTTGTAAGCTTGTATTTCTGCATAAACACAGAACAGGGCAGGGTGAGAAGATTAGTGGTGGGCAAATGGAAAAAGAGCTAAGCTGAATCAGGAGTCTCACGCTATTTCCACTTAGTGCTTAAAATAAATATTCTTCTGTGTTGCGGGGTGGAAGAAGGTGGAACAGAAGGGATGGTGGAAGAACTGAGCTGGGTGAGGCCATGGGGAGGGAAATGGGTGGGAGTAAAGAGTCTCTAAATAGTAAATTATCACGTCTTAGAATAATAATATTAATTAGACGTTGCTTACTGTTAACTCTGCAGTGGCTTACTTTTGGGCTAATGACCTCGTTTGCCTCAGAGTTATTATTAGCCTGTGATCTGATTTTTACCTCAGGACAGAAACGCATTCTGCAGTTATCTCCATATTTTATAAAGAATAACTAATAATAAACTGCAGAGTGCGTCTCGTTAGCTCTGTTACAGCAGAGCAGTGAAAACTATCCTCCTCCATGAAGGACGCTGCAAAGATCTCAAACCCAGGTTGGGATGATTTTTATTTTTCACCTTTTGTGTACAAACGGAACTAAAATTTCCATATGTTGTGTCTTGTTATATTTAGTTGTAAGCGTTTGTGGGCAGGAACCATCTTTTTGTTCACAATGGGGCTCCTAAGGTAATAAAAATAAACACTGCAGCCGTTACCGCCACATAACAAAGGGGTAGGTTTTGGCTCATGGGTTCTAGCATTTTTCCATGCACTTAAATTTTTTATACATTATTATTTTTAGTCTGTTCCCGATTTGCTGCATTGTCAGCAGCAGTTAATATAATACATGAGACTAAGTAATAATTGTTTTTAAAGATGCACAGCATGATTTCAAAACATCAAAAGTTGAGGAATTCAGATTCACAGCACTAACACAAAATCAGCCAGAGTGTTTAATGCTTCATGCGATCAGGGCTGGCTCCAGGCACCAGATGAGAAAGCATGTGCCTGGGGCGGTACATTGTAAGGGGCGGCATTCCGGCCAATCTTGGGGCAGCACATTCTGGCCGTCCTACCACGGTTCTTTTTTTTTTTTTCTCCTTTGGCAGCCTGGTCTGCAGCTCCGGAACCCCCGGCCGGCTCCCTGCGCTCCCGCCAGTCCCAGCCCAGCCGGGGCATGGATCCCAGATCGGTGGGGCAGGAACTAGCGATCCCTGCTGCTCACCATGCTGCCGGGCTCCCTGGGACATGCCACTCCCCACCGCCTGCACAGGCCTCCACCTCCCTCGCTGCTCTGAGCACGGCCCAGCCGAGCCGCCTTTAAAAGAGCAGCTGAGCCAACACCTCCTGCAGCCCCTGAGGGCTCCGCCTGCCCGGCCAGGAGAAACACCCCAAGGCCAGAGGGGGGAGTCCCTCTCACCTGGCTGCGAGCGGGCTGCAGCGCCACCTTTCACCTCCCTGCGAGCCGCCTTGACCGCCCTCCACGCGCTCCCTGAGGCTGCCTTTCTTTTCTTTTCTTTTCTTTTCTTTTCTTTTCTTTTCTTTTTTATTTTCCCCTTCGGCAGTCTGACAGGCAGTAGGGTTTGTTTTTTTCCCCCTTCGGCAAGCAGTAGGTGTTTTTTTCCCCCTTCGGCAGTCCGGCCACCCTTTTTTTTTTTTTGCTTGGGGCGGCAAAGCTAGAGCCGGCCCTGAATGCGATGAACAAAAGAATAGGAATCCCATCTGCAATATGTGTTTAACTTGCAGGGAAAAAATCCTAACAATATTTTTTGAATGTCAATTTTGTTAAAATGCAGTGCGTTCCTGGGGCCCAAAGACCTCTTCCCATATAAAGAATATAAAGATAAGTTTGGGAAGTCGAACAAACGAAAAGGATTTAACGAAGGACTGTGGGAAATAGAAAACAACCCTGGAGTCAAGTTTACTGGATATCAGGTAAATGACAGCTTCCCTTCCATTCCTGCTTATCTTACTTATATTCCTGTTAAGGGTGTCTTATCTGTGTAACTACTGGGTAGCTGGTGCTAGAAGGCCGTGGTTTGGATAGTACTGAAGGGTTTCTGAGCTGGTGATGGGAATGTAACTGCAGAACATAAAGAGAAGCATGATTCTATACTCTGTGACAAATGGGATCTTAATTATACAGCACAGCCCCTTGGTCTGTGCAGTAGTCTGGAAAATTCTGCAGCAGGTATAGGTGAATTAAAAAGTAGAGTGTGTTTATTGAATTCTATGTAAACATGAATATTGGGTGCCCAGTTCCTTTTGTTGTTTATTTTTATAGCACCGTGCTGCCCTCTAACTTCACAGTGGCCTGAGGATTTTTCCATTGATAATGCATAACAGCATTATAGAAATTTGCGGAGGGGAAAAGGCAGAGCAAGAGGTTTTGATAGGAGCAGTGACTGCATTTAACAGTTGTCCCGATCATATGTTCTTCTTCGAGTGATTGCTCATGTGTATTCCACAATAGGTGTGTGTGCTCGCCACCTGCACTGGTGTCGCAAGCTTTTCCCCTAGCAGTAACCGTAGGGGAGTTCCCCTAACGACCCCTGGAGTGGTGCCTCCATGGCGCTGTGCTCTCCCGCTACCCTCAGTTCCTTCTTGCTGCCAGTGAAGGTGCTTCAGAACAGCTCTGCTCCAGCTTTGCTGTAGCTTGTCCCCAGAACTCTTGTTTGTTCAGTGTATGTGACCTGTAGTTAGTATTTGATTAGTTTTAGTTTAGTTTAGTTGTGTGCCCGGGCTGGGCCATGCCCCATGTCCCGGGTTTAAAGTCATGTGACACTTGTAGGCACCTGGTGCCAGTGAGTGATCCGCACGCAGACTGTCTACGCTGTTTGGGTGAAACTCATCTCAGCGATCGCTGGAAGGCTTACAGTCATTTAAACCTCGGACCGAGAGAGAGAGACATTAGGCCCTGGGCTATCCTCACGGAGTTGGCATTGATCCTGCTCTGAGTCGGCACTGTGCACCGCAGTGTCAATGCGCGGTGACCTCAAGGCACCATCTACTTGTCGGCACCACTCCCTGTCCACGGGACATGCCAAGAAGACTAAGACAAGGCCTTCTCCGCCGCGGCACCGGAGTAAATCTGGGGCAGAGACTAGACTCGTGTTGGGCAGTCCTCGCTCCCCATCGGCCTCTAGGCCTCCGACTAAAGTCAAGTGGAGCAGGCTTCCCCAGATGGCCCAGTCGGAGCAGGCTTCCCCGGATGTCCGGATGCCCTCCATGTCGGACGCCCTGCAGGCGGCTTGGGACATCATGTCCATGCTGGTACCAGAAGCACTACCAATGTTGGCCCCATGCTCCAGCGGCAAGCCACCACTGGGATCTCTGCAGTTGCCCCCAACTCAGTACCGGTTGTAAGATCAGACTAATTTATTCCTGAGTAAAATGATTAAAGTGCAAGCTCTCTCTTCTTAGGATCTCCCTGTGCAATATGGGACATGAGAGAAGAGTTTTAGTTAATTATTTAATAATTAGTTAATTATTATTATTATTATTTATTATTTCAAAGGCAATCCAGCAACAGAGCTCGTCAGAAACTGAGGGAGAAGGAGGAAATACGGCTGATGCAAGCAGCGAGGAGGAAGGTGATCGGGTAGAAGAGGATGGAAAAGGCAAAAGAAAGAATGAAAAAGCAGGCTCAAAACGAAAAAAATCCTACACTTCAAAGGTGATCCAGGAGCTTTTCCATTGTCACTTGTGCATTGCACTGGCAGTGTAGCCCTGCAGCGTCTAGATTTCTGTTCCAAAATAGTGGGGTTTATTGAACTAGAGAGGAGAGTTGGTCTAGAGGTTAGGGCTCTATTCTGGTATTTGGGAGACCTGGATTCAATTTCCTGCTCTTCCCCAAGCTTACTGTATAACTTTGGGCAAGTCACTTGGTCTCTCTGCATCTCACTTCCCCATCTGTAAAATGGGGTTAATAGCATTTCCCTACCTCACAGGGGTGCTGGGAGGATTAATGCATTAAAGTTTGCCAGGGACTCAGGCACTGTGGCAGTGGGAGTCACGTAAGTAGTTGAGATCCTATTATTCATTTTCGTATTTCTGTCTGTCTATCAGCACATCAGCACCGGTATATTATTCAGTGGGACAGATTGTCAGCTGGTTTAAATCAGCACAGCTCCATGGAAGCCAACAGAGCAATACCAGTTTACACCAGCTGTGGATCTGCCCCTACATATTTTACACACTTCTCGGATTGTCATTTTTATTAGATCAGAGAAATTGGTGGTGGTGAAGGGAAGCTGGATGGTTGGCAGCTGTGTAATGGGCATTTCAGGCATTGGCAGGTGAGTTGGGACCGAGGCAGCTGGGTTTGTGGGACAAGCACATTTAAATAAGGTAAATATAAATAAGGATAAAGATGAGGGAAACATTTTAACAAGATCAACATTTGAATTGTCATCTTCAGTTTTCAGAACTAGCTCTGCACTGGGATGAATGAGGCAGTTCACCCCTTTCTGAGCTCTTATTTTAAGCTGTCTGCAAACTCTTCTTTGATTTACACTCAGTTCACATTTCAAAGTTATTTTCACAACCATAAGAACTAGAAACATAGGGCCATATCATGCCACCAGTTTTTAGCAGAGCTCCCAGGGAGTTAAAAATCAGTAGCACAATATGGCCCATATTTTTCTTTTAATGAAATCTTGGGTTCTGTAGTATGACTCTGCAACAAGGGTGGATTCCACAACAAAAATCTATGACTGTAGAATTGTGGAATACATGGGCACTGATTATAATCGTGTGTATGATGAAACTGCCAGAACAGACATGTTTTGATTAATGTGCTCTCAAGAACAGCTCAAGATGGCTTTTCTTTTCTTTTTTTTTTTAAATCTGGTTTAATCATGAGCCTGATCTGAAGCCCACTGAAATCGAGGGAAAGAATCCCCTATAAGAATTAGTGCTTGATTTATTTTGTCTTATTAATCTGGCCTCTTACAATGTCACTGAAAAATATTCCATTAATTATTTGGGGGCTAGTTTCAGATTTGCTGAGCATTGCATTAGAGATGGGCTGGGACCTGAACAAAAACCTTAGATTTTAGCACTCAGGGACTTGTAGGTTTAAAAAAAAAAATCCATAATAATATCCCCCCCTCACCTCCCTCCCTCAAGGTGTGTGTTTCACTTTAGAAATTCAGGTCTTGTCTACCCCTTTTTTTTCTGGAAGACTCTAGATGAATGGAGATTTAGTGGGATAGTGGCTTAAAGCGACGATCTATACCTTTGTGCTGGAGAATTGCATAACATAAAGGGAAGAGGAAAGATGTATTGGTTCCATATGGCTTTTATGTTAATATATTAAAACTGGCAGCACTAAGAAAGTATGGAAAGCAGCTCTGTCAATTCTGCTCTCGTTTTTCACCTCTGTGTTTAATCAAAACTTTTGTCAATCTGGCACCATCATTTCATTAAGTAACCAAACCTACAGATGACCCTTCTCCTGTTACCGTCTCTACCTCTGATTAGCAGTGCTACCCACCTATGTCAGCTGTTAATTTCTCCTCTTGTTTCATCGGTTGCCGTAACTGTGAACACTGAAACCAACCTATGCTTTCCACCCCCATTGACTGTATCTAGGAGGAGCTTCAAACAGGGGCCTATGAGCTAGGACAAGAAGAATGGACTCGCACACGCATTGAAAAACACGAGCTGCATCTTTCTTGCTCTGAAGTTTGGTTTTTGTTTGTTAACTGTGTTGTTGATCTGTTTAGAAATCCTCCAAGCAGTCACGGAAATCTCCAGGAGATGAAGATGATAAGGACTGCAAAGAGGAAGAAAATAAGAGCAGCTCTGATGCGGGAGACGCAGGCAATGACACAAGAAACACTTCTTCAGATTTGCAGAAAACCAGTGAAGGGGTAATCTTCCATTCCCATTTCCTTTGTGTGCAGTTTGTTACCACAGATCTCAGACTCAGTGGTGAAGTACACCCTGTGCAGAGGCCTATACAGACTGCATAAGTCCTGCTCAACTCCTGCTTTGAGGGTGTAAGTGGCGTTGGCCCTGCACAGGGATGGATTTCAACTTATATGAGTGAGTGAGCCTTAGCAAACACTGTGGGCATGATTTTGCCTCTCACTGACCCCAGCATAAATCAGAAGTAGCTCCAGAGAAGTCGCACTGATACAAAACTGAGGTGAGAGCAGAGTCAGGGCCTGTGTAAATGCAGTGGGCTTGCTTGTTCTCTCATGTGATTTACACCTACATAATTCTGCCAGTTTCATTGGAGCTGCTTCTGATCCATGCAGGCATAAGTCAGAGGAGAATCAGGCCGTGTGCATGCAGGCTCCTGGGCTGGTCTTGCTCTGGGTTTCATTATACTGAAGGGAGCATATAATGGCATTGTGCATTGGAGCAGCAGGGCAGCTGACACAAAAAAGTAACCTGCACATCCCTCACAAGACGTAATAAAACTTAAACTGGAAGGGACCTTGAAAGGTCATTGAGTCTAGCCCCCTGCCTTCACTAGCAGGACCAAGTACTGATTTTGCCCCAGATCCCTAAGTGGCCCCCTCAAGGATTGAACTCACAACTCTGGGTTTAGCAGGCCAATGCTCAAACCACTGAGCTATCCTTCTCCCCATATACACATGCTTTATCCACATACACTTGTGCCCACTGCATTACCTGGCATTGTTACTACAAGCCCAGCAACAGACAGGGAGAGTGTTGGTCAGAAGAACAGATGTGTCTCGATGTGTTTATATCGTATCCTGGCCTGTCCAAATGGGCGAACAGCAGCCACCTTTAACAAAAATCACTCCTGCTCTGTATTGTCCTACGCCATTCACAGTGCACAGGTAACAGGCCTGGTTGTGGGGAATGATGCAGTGGGACACTACACACTCAAATGTATCTTCCGACCTCCCCCTTCAGAGTTCTTTACTGTGTGGAGTTTGTCATGATTATACGCCTTTAACTGCTGGGCATGCTCTGTCGCTTGCATATGGAACCCTAAGTCAGCACTGACCCTAGGGGTGGTGATTGGTGCAAAGTGTATGCCAAATGCTTGGGTCAGACTCCCAGACACATACTTGTGGGAGGAACATGGCGGTAGGCTATATCCCATGTTCAGAGTATGGTCAGAAGGTGCTACCATGCATGGAGTCTTGCCTGCTCGTAGTAATAAGACCAGATGAATTTTCAGATTTCAGCATTGGGTACCTAGTCCTTCTTGGTCAGGGTTGAAATACTTAATGACCAGTTTCAGTGAGTAACTATGGTATAAAATGTGTGAGAGAGTTATAACTACATGGAGGGAGGAGTGGGATGGAATCCACCACCCTAACCTACACACAGGGAGAGGCGCAGATTGCAGCACTTCCAAGCCCTGTGCTGGAATAGAGTCCACAATCTCAGCACACCTCCTCCATGAGGATTTAGAAGCACTGTAATCACTCACAGCTCTGTCCCCAGGCCACTAAAGACACTGCCACTCCACAGTTTCTGAGGGACTGATAAAGAGCACTGGGGGCATGGCGTCCCCAGTCATGCTTACTTAGTGGCAGGCCCACCTCATATGTAGTGGAACCACTGTGGTTCTGCTGTGCTAAGGGACTTCTGTGCCCCTGTACACTGAGTAAATTTCACCCTCAGTTCTCCTCAGGATTTCTCTTTGGAGCTTTCCAGTAGCTCTTAAAGTTCTGTTTCAAGGAAGTGATGGAGTCTTCGTCTCTTGATGTCTTCAGATCAAGACTGGATGCCTTTCTAGAAGATGTACTTTAGTCAAACACAAGTTACGGAGCTCAAGGCAAGGGAACTGATATATCACAGACCAAAGAATTTCACCCAGAGGTGACACTAGCTGATCTAATGGTCTGGCCTTAAAATCTGTGAAAAAACATCTGAATAGTAATGCGCAACTTGAACAGAGTGGGCCTGCTCCTCTTCTCACTTACCCCAATGCAGCTCTCTTTACCTCAGTGAACTTAAACCTCGTTTATGTGGGGAGGAAAATCAAGCTTAGTGGGTTTATCTGGTCATAAGAAGGTGCCAGGAACATAATACAGTAATATACCTTAAGCTGCTCTTCCCATCTCAGGGAAGCTCAGGGTCCTGTGCAAGACTGGAATTAAAAAATTAGTTGTTTTGTTACAGTTTTCAGTGTGGATAAGATGCTGACTTCAGCACCTCTGTACATAACAAACGGCCTCTTCAATGCTTCTCTCTGGAATGTGGTTAGTCAGCTCCACCATTTTGGATCCAGGATCCCTGCCTCGCCTCAACGCTTCCCAAGCCTTGGAAGGCCATGGAAATCTGCTAGAATGGTGGGAGGCCTAAAAACATTCATCTCAATTTAACTGCAGCACTGCCTGGGGAGGAGAGCTCTTGCAGATGAGACCCCATGTCTCTGGTGCTCCCAGCATGCATCCTCCTGTGGCCAGGCATGAGTAACCCAGAGGACACAGACTGCTTTTCGTCTTAATAATTGCATAGTAGTCACTCCATTTATATAGTGCCCGGATGCTTTTCCAGTGTGCTGAAAGGCACCTCTCCCATCTTCAAAGGGGACAGGGTTTATCTTTTAATCATCATTGCTTTGACTGAGAGGTAGGAGATCAACATGTGCCTTTGGATCATAGTGCCCTTTAAAAACCTTCGCCATCTGACTGATCCTTGTTTAGCCAGAGAAACACCACCCTGATATTAGAACATAAGCCAGACTTGCTGGCTATCACACAAGCCCAGAGGTTCAACTCCTCTTGTAGGCTTGCTGCTAAATTCATACTAGCTTCCTAGCTATTCCCAGCGTCCTCTGGCTCCCCTCCCTGGCTGCTGATGTTAGCATGGCTGTCTCTCCAAAACGGTACCCCAGAATTACTGCATCTTGTACCTGAACCTCAAACGTCTATTGGCTAATATGGATCTTAACAGAGCTTCTATAAGCTAACAACCACTGAGACTGCTTGCCCATTGGATAGAGAGTCCTTTGCTTTTAAATACTCAACTGCGTACCTATGCCTAGGCTTCCTCAAAATACCTTCTACCCACCACTGCCCCTTCAGTTCAACCCCATGGGCACGTTATCCTTGGCAAGAGCAAAGCCTTCACACTACGGTGGGATAGCGTTGTATATTTAACGTAACGTTTTTATTGTCGGGACTGACTAGTGCAGCCCCCGCCTCCCTTGTTAATGTGGGAGAACGACATGTCAGTAGGGATTTGTAGTAAAAGGCAACCGGGATTTGGTTGACTAATCGGTCTGTAATTGTTTTAATGGGTGTCTGCACCTCCCTGCAGAAGGAAGCACAATAGCGGTGAGAGCATCTCCAGGCAAAGGCTCCGAAGCACCTGTAAGTATAACCTTAGCGAGCGGCGCATAAGGAGGAGAGAGAAGACAGTTAGTGTGGGAGCTTTGCAAAGCATCATTGCCCTGGGAACTGGATGGGGAAGGCCATGAAGAACATTGTGCATGCGGTCTCGGATGTATTTTGTAACACCCCCTACCATGGATAGGGGACAGAAGCCAGGAACAAAAGCACAGACCTCTACTAATTAGATTGATATTTCAGAGTGCCAAGGAGCTGTGGTCACAGACTTGGCCCTCACCGCGCTAGCTGTTGTATAAATCCAGAACGAAAAGACGGTCCCTGTCCCAGAGAGCCATAAGCAGCTACAGGCCACAACCGGACTGGGGGCCGATTGTGCTAGTGAGCTCCCTTAGCTGGCAGCAGTAGTCAGCTGAACCGCTTGGGTCAGAGCGACATGCTCACCCACAGCCATGGTGTGATTGATGAATAACACTGCCGCAGGGGGTTGTACAGGGCGAGAGCTCAGGAAGGGAGCTGCTAGTGCTACAGTGTTAAAATGTTTTCTTTCTCCTGTTCTCTTCCAGATCCTGTGTAAAATGAAAACCGCACTATTCCCTGTGGATTCACCCTCTGTCCCCCTTATGCCTGATGATGTTTTTTTTCAGAAGGAACAAAAACAAATATATTGTTGATTGCTTCAGGTTGACTGTGTGTGGTGTGGTTCTTTCTGTCAGTAATTTGTGGGTGGGTGGATAGGCTAGGTAATGCTCCAAATCCTGTCTTGACAAGTGATTTCTAGAACAGTCCCCAAAGGGAAACCCCAGCTGAGCATCTTCCGTGAGAGAGACAAAAATTAATGGATCCCTGTGAGGTAGGTAGGTATCACTAACTGCATTTTACATGGAGAAACTGAGACATGAAGACAAGAGACTTGCCATTACTACACAGAAAGGGACAGCTTATGCTCCTATTAATGTTAATGGGTGCAAGAGCTGGCCTTGACTCAATAGTAACATGGGATTTTCTTCTTCCTATGTTTTTCATCCCACAGAGAGCTCCAAGCCAGGCTATATCTTCAGCAATAACATACACATCCTCAGTTTTTGTATTTCTTTCATTGTGGGCAAGTGTTCATTTGCTTGAGCAGAACACACAGCCATTTCTAGTGACTTCTTGCAAGGCCCAGGAGCTCCTGTGGACAGAGCAGTGATCTAACCTTTGCGTGATGCATACCAAGGGTTTGATGAAACAGAAAACTACAGAACTTGGTTGTGTTTGGTGTATCCTGCACCTTTCATAATGAAATTATGGGGTGGGATGACAAAATCTACCAACATGAATGGAACAAAGCATTTTATTTAAATAAAGCCCTAAATGCTCAAGGCAGGTTCTTTAATATTTTGTGATAGTGTGTGTTTATGATGCAACACAAACTGTTTCCTTAAAAAAAAAACAAAAAAACCATCCATTGCAATGTACCATGAAGTTAGTGTAGCTGTAGCTCTGAAATGTAAAGATAAGGCATTCATTTGAATCTTGTTCTCTACAGCTTGATGCGTTAAATCTTACATTAAATACAATTTTTTTCTCTCTTTCAGACTTAACCAACATAATGACTGCTGCACATGAAGGGAAAACACAAGAAGGTTACGTGTTTGGTTGTCTAATATTCTTGGATTTGATATGAGTCAGCACATCTATTCATTGGTATCATCAACAGCATCCCAGTTTGTATGCACATTATTCACATTCCTATCTGTTGTGTTTGCAGAAATGACATTTTACCTTTTTTCTAAGGATATCTTTTGATTTTCATATTATTTGGTTGCATGGAGTTGCCCTTTTCCAGTGACTGAGGTTTATGGAGACGTTGCAGAGTTGTACATGTGGTAGAAGCCTTTTCTAAAGAGAAAAGGCAGAAACTCCAAATTAAATAGTTCAAAAATCTGCATTTTTGTAAAACAAGCAAACTTTAGAAATTAGTCCCCTACATACAAGACCACAAGAATCTATTCCACCTACAAACATAATTTTAAATTACACTGTATCCACCTTTTCTTGTTTTTTTGATCCATTTACAAAATGAAAGAAAAATTCTTCTTCAGCTGAGATCATTGCAAAGGTCAATACTGTAATAAAATATCTTTCCTTATTAGAAGTACCTAGCTAGTTATACTCATTAATATTTCTCAAAATCACGATGTAATGTACACTATCTGGCTTAGTACCTATATGTGGAGTTAGTGAAAGTCTTTTTGTGTTTCTTTAGATTAATACAAGGATTTTTTCCAATGCCAACACAATTTGAGCTCATTGATTTGGATGCTTTCCATTTCTAACTTTATTGTGATACAGAAACCGTATGAAACCAAACCAAAACATCGAATTTTCAGTATTGAAAGGCTTAAAAAAAGGATCCTGTCATTCTTCTGTTTTTGTTTTTTGTTTTTATGTTTTTAATTTTGGAAATAGACCTAGACTAGGAAGTAAGCATTCCAAAACCATTATTCTGTGTACATTATTGTTGCTATTGTGATAATAGAGAATTTTATTTATTTTTATGCCAGCTTTTATTGTGAAAACATATTTAGTCTGGTTTTATCAATCCTTGTTATGCTTGTCCTTGGAACATCTTTTGCGTATTCAAGGTTTGTAGTTGACAAGTTTACTGTAAAAAACAAAACAAAAAACAAAAAAAGAAAAACAAAAAATGTATTGTTTTTACAGAATAAATTTATTGGAATGTGTATTGGGAGTAAGGTTTGAGGTTGTAACCAACTAAGTTAGCGTCATATTTGGCTTCATACGTGTAATAATGTGAGGTATTAATGTAACTCAAGTATTAAAGCAAAACATTCTGTTAACACTGAGTTGACAATAATAGATACAAGTCCAGGTGAGAATTTTTTTTTCTGTACATTGCTTTTTTTTTCTGGATAACAGGAGGTTATTAAATTCACCTTGACCATATTCAAAGTTTCTTTGAAAGCACTAGAGGAAACATTGGGGGCGTGATACCTGTTTGTGAGATGGTATATCCTACGATGGCTGAACAGCTCTTTTTTTGTTTTCTTGGGGGGAATATGCTGGGATGGAGTGGACCTGAATTCAGATTTATAAGGAAGGACTCCACACCCTGGAAGGTTTGGGTTTTGGAGGAAATAAATGTTATGAGCTCCTTTCTGCCAGTCAAACATTGACTGAACATAGGCGCCGACTTCCCCACTTTCCTGTGGGTGCTTGACTCCCCCTTCCCATGGCCCTACCTCCACTCCATCTCTTCCATGAGACCCTGCCCCCATTCCAACCCCTTCCCCAAAGTCTCTGCCCCAACTCCACCCCCTCCCTGCCCCTATTTCAACTCCTTCCCCAAATCCCCACCCTGGCCCCACCTCTTCTCCGCCTCCTCCCCTGAGCGCACCACATTCCCACCCATCCCCCTTCCTCCTGGAGCGTGCTAACACCGCCAAACAGCTGTTTGGCGGTGACCAGGCGGGACACACTGGGAGGTAGGCAGAGGAGCGGGGATGCGGCACGCTCAGGGGCAGAGGGGGAGGTGGGGCGGGAGGTATGGGGAGCTTGGCTGCCGGTAGGTGCAGAGCACCCACTAATTTTTCACTGTGGGTGATCTAGCCCCGGAGCACCCACGGACTCGGTGCCTATGTGACTGACCTGCTACGGTAGAGGCAAAGTGCCTGGGGTAATATCTTTCATTGGACCAACTTCTGTTGGTGAAAGAGGCAAGCTTTGAAGCTCCACAGAGCTTCTCCCCCATCTTGTCTCTCTCATACCTTGGAACCAACACAGCTACAACAACACTGCAACCAACACATACTCTGAGAGTCTTGAATCCTGCCCTTTTGGCTAGAGTTGTAAAACATAGATGCCCTCTTCTGAGCATGGCTGTGAACTTACCCTCAGGGTTTGACATTCTCCTGTTAAAGTACGAATCTCTTCCTGTTTTCGAGGTCCCCCCGTATAGGTTGAAACATGTACATGGATGACCCCACACTGTGTTTAGACTATAAAAAAAAAAAAGAACCCTCCAAATTGAGAACTTCTAAAATACTCAAGCATGAAATGTTTCCAATGAAGTTTATCCTCTTTCATCCATAAATGAGACAGAATTGTACTATTTTTAGTATAAAGATATTCAGATGTAATATAAATACTTCTGACTGCAAATAGAAACACAAGCCCCACCTGCCAAGGCCTTACTAAATTCTATAGTAGCTGTTGCTTGTTTATGGCAAAATATCAGTAGCAGAAGCAGCTGTGTAGAAAAGAATCAGGAGGTAGCCGGGTTAGTCTGTATCCACAAAAACAACAAGGAGTCCGGTGGCACCTTAAAGACTAACAGATGTATTTGAGCATAAGCTTTTGTGGGTAAAAATCCTCACTTATGCATCTGAAGAAGTGAGGGGTTTTTACCCAGGAAAGCTTATGCCCAAATACATCTGTTAGTCTTTAAGGTGCCACCGGACTCTTTGTTGTTTTTGTGTAGAGAAGTTTTTCCGTTCTGAAAACACCTGGAAATGGTTATGGCCTGGATTCTCCAAAGAGCTGAGCCCTCTGACCCTCCCCCCCAACCAATGCAGTTAAGCATGTGCTTAACGTTAAGCATGTGAACAGTCCTGTCAATTTCAATGATTAAGCATGTGCATACATGCTTTGCTGGATGAGACCTGGAGGACACTGAGCAGGACTGAATGTTTAAACAGCATTTCCACAACCACATGATTTGCCTTTCACATGTAGGGAGTCTTCTTCAAAAGATTTCTCAGGGTTTTTAACAGGGCTGACTTGCAAGAAATACTTTTTGATCAATAAAATGTATGTAACCATATTATGTATGTTAATGGTTCATACTTCCAAATATTAACCAGAACAATCCATCCTAGATTTATGAGAGTTGGTTATGCTGAAACAATCCAGTCTGTTACTCCTGAGGGAATTCTTCGCCCACACACAAAAAATTCTGTAAATTTTATTTGTCAAAATAATACTATATAATCATGCCAGTTTCAATTATTTTGGTAATTTATTTCAAAATACTGGTCAGCAAGTATGTCTGTAACAGGAGTAAAGAATTAAAGAAACCCTTATGACAACCTGGTTCCTGTTACTCTGCCCCCTTCCCCAAGAGCCCAACTGAGGGGGGCCAAATACTCACACCCCCTGCTCCCTCTCCAAAGCCCAGCCATGCCTCCCCAGCCCAGACACTCACACCCCCTCTCCCTCCCAAAGGCTAGCCATGGGGCCCCCCCAGCCCAGACACTCACACTCTCTACCCCCCCAGAGCCCAGGGATCCAGAAGGAGAAACAGTCTGATGCTGGGTCCTGGTCTTGCATGGAGTTTCTTGTGTGCAGCCACTTCTTTTTTTCAGGGCATGCTGGGAATTGCAGCTGCTGGGAACCCTCCCGTTCCCTCCCTCTCCCCCAGCCTTGTCTTCTATTTGCAAGCTGGGCTCTGTCCGGTCCAGTGGACCCTAGTGACGGCCAACAGCTCTGCAGCCCATTTCTGTGGGGAAGAAAGGAAATTCTGCACGCACAACATTAATTTCTGCAAAATTCTGCATTGCGCAGAATTCCCCCAGGAGTAGTCTGTGCAGGCAGAGCATTGAAATAATTATTACTTAACTCCATGTGGTATTAATAAAAAAAACTCAAACCGCTTACTTACTCAAGAATAGCTTTAGAAATTATCTCCATGACAGAGTAAAAGCAAAATGTTGAGAAGTGTTAACTGAAGGCAGTTGCCTTTATTTTCTGTCTTTACAGTAATGACACACAAAGTGGACTGGGCAATCTTACACATTTTTGATAAACCACATATCATTTGGAGTCTATAAGAGAGTCCAGTTACCTCAAAAATCAATTATATACATAGCAAAAAAGAAGAGGTGAAAGCAATTTTTCTACTGGGCTTTTTCTTCTTCTTCTGCTTTCATAAAAAACTCTGGTTTGTTGACACACCTATAAGCCAGCAGTTGGGGAAGGATTCCATACACTATGTTCAGTACTAGAAAATAGAATTTTGCCTCATCAGGGACTCTGTAGATGTAAGGTGTTCGAGCATGAAGAGACGCACCAATATGGGAAAACTGAGCCTGTGGCAGATATATATATATAAAAGAATGGGTAAGCATGATGTACATTTTGGAATGACAGCATAATCTGCATTACTATATTCACATGCACACATTACCAATAACATTTTTTGAGCAACCCACTTTATGCCTGAATCCCAATTCTCCATCATTTTTTAGGACTGCAGTATAAAATACTCTCTGATCTGACATCATTCTTGCCTTGATATAATACAAATAAATGGTACCTCCCATGTGATAGTAGCAGCTGTATTTTGTGAAAAAAGTCAGTATTCTGTACCGGTCTCTCATATGTCTTAGGTCCTATTCATATAGCAGGGGCTGCTGACGTGAACCCATCCAAAGTGCCAGTGAAGTCCTCATGGACACAGGTCTGCACTAATAGAGCCCAATGCTGTATCAAGCCTATAGATTTTGCCTCACACCCATAGGAATCAATGGTAATATTGCTGTTGACACCAATGTGTGCAGGATCTGACCCTTAGTGTATATAGAAAATAGGAAAACTAAAGAGCTAATTAAGTCTCACTAAAATATGTTTTGGCCCAATCCTGCACATCTGACTTTGGTAAAACTCCTGTTGATTTTTGTAGGAGTTCTGCAAAATCGGGCCCGAAAGGGCAACTGAGCTGGGAGTTGTTGGAGTAAAGCTTAAATATAAGCTATGCTTCTATCCAGAGGAGAGCTCACTGCACTGAAACATATTTTTAGCATAAACAAACATTTATAGAGAGAAGCAATAGAGAAGCACTCAGGATAGCTGGTGTCTTTTGTCTCCATCTGTTATCAGCTATATCAAGCAACATCTCATTTAGATTAACTATAGTCTGCCCAAATTGATGGTTTGGCAGCAGGAGGAACTGGGGAAGATAAACATCAGCTTGATTTTGAGGGGACAGTGGGGAAAAGGCACACCAGAACTTCACATACTGTTAGACTATGGGCCAAACCCTGCTCTCTGCTGGTGTCAGTAGGAGTTATCCAGGAGTCCCAAAGCAGAGCAGTTTGCCTTTGGCTAACAAAGTAGAAGGGCGCAAGATGCATACAGTCTATGTGCTTGTTCTAATATACCATCTTCTGCAAGGAGGTTACCTAGAGAGTGTGCATTAAAACAGAAAAGGAACTAGTGGTTTCAGTATGTTTAACCACCCCAGCTGAACGCAGAGAGCTGCTCTAGAAATCCCTACTCAGAAAGCAGAGTAATCAAAGAAATCACATGCAAACCCACATTAACAGAGTGGCTCCTGGTATTTCCCTCGTTAGCTGTTAACCAGCAAGCCACGCTCAGGGGCACTCCATATATCGCATTTTTTTTAAACAGCCTAGCAACTCTGTCTGTCTCCACACTCCTAGCTCCCACCCATGGCAGCTCACCGCTGCTGGGAACATGGCTCAACTTCCCATTATTCCTGGGACCACCACGCCCACTCCCTACTTCACACTGGGAACTGCACTGGGCCAGGCAGCTCAGAGAGCCAGCAAAGGCCAGGTGCTGAAAACACCAGCAGCAGAGGTAATGAGCAGAAGGCTCTTTGCTGTCTAATGTGGGCCTGTCTGTGTATGTGTCCGAAGTATCTAGGGGTCCAGAGAAGAACATTGGAGGTGGAAAGGGCATCCTACAAATTGCCATGCTAGGTTGGCCCAATGAGCCCACTAATCCAATATCCTGTCTCTGACAGTGCTAGTACCCAGTGCTTCACAGTGTATGGCCTCTGTACTGAACAGCTGTGCACTCACATCTATGGGAGAATATTCCTCTTCATCTCAGGCAGTGAGTGCTTGACACATAAGGGTTTATAACCCTTCTACATTTTTATCTGCACTTAATGAAACTTTGGCTATTTTTATTATTTGCAAAAATAGAATTTGGATCCTATCTTTGGCCTCATTTCTATCTCCATGGACTGAGTTTCACTGACTAATTATGCATCATGTAAAACGAATTATTTCTGTCAGTCTTAGGTTTGTGGTCTTTCAATGACATTGTGGCTCCTCTGTTTCTTGTATGAGCAGAGAGGATCAACAGGCGCACCCGACAGATCTGCTCTCCTTATTACTCTATGTGCCTCCACTGTGTCACTTACTCATCTTCTTCCCAGCCTTTATACGCTCTCCTTGTCTGGAAGATGTCTCATGCCTCTAATCATTTGCATTGCTCTGCTCTGGGCCTTTTCTATTTCTGCTACCAATTCAGATAATGGAATTCTCCTTAAAAAAAA
Organism: Chelonoidis abingdonii; assembly: GCF_003597395.2. NCBI lineage: Eukaryota > Metazoa > Chordata > Testudines > Testudinidae > Chelonoidis > Chelonoidis abingdonii. The sequence continues at coordinate 67,998,372 of NC_133777.1, read as the reverse complement.
AAATCACATTGCGCCATCTGCCTGTCAGGCACTAAGAGCCCGAGCTACCTGTCATTATAGGCAATGGGCAGAATCCCACTGATTTCAATTGGGAGCCAGATTAGTGCTCAAATGGCAAGGAATGTGTCAGTCCAGATTACTGTATCTGTTTTGCAGAAGCCCAGTTTGCAGGAAGGGAAATTTCACTCCACTGGGGTCCAGAGTTCGCCCATGCTCTCTAACTAGAAACAGGGGCGGGAGTGAGGCATTAAATACTGCATTGACAACCACATTAGCACCAAGCTGGCAAGAAAATCTAGGGCTGCTTGGGCCAGATTTCCACTTATGGCTAAGGGTTTTCATATAATGCTGGCAAATGCAAGGTGAAGGTTCTGCAGAGGGGTGGGTGACAAAGGAATTGTGAGTGACTGGATGGGGAAAAATCCTTTAGATGGGGAAGGGATTTGGACAAGTGAGGAGGAGCAGAGAGGAGGGGCGACTGTGTAAATTTAAGAGTGACACTGTGCCATGTCCCATTTTTATGGGGTATACTCATGTGCACAAAGGATTTCCCCTCATGAACATGTAATGTCCCCGTATAGGGTAATAACATGTTCTTTTTGTGTGTAGGATGTATTTCCAATAGATATGATGAAAATTTAGCTCTCCCCTTGTATGCAGTGCATTAGCAGGGACATCCAGCAGATGTGCACGTCTTGCTCATGGGCTGGCACTACTATAACTGAGAGCAAGATCTGCCTTGCTATGTAGGATTTCTATAATCATATGCCATGAAGAAATAAGCCATTCCTAGGAACCCTCTTATATCGAATATTTAGAATTAGGAATGTAGGGGTTTAACCTGGAGACCCTTTTAGAGCTGAAGCCCATGCTGGACCATTAAGGTGCCCAGATAGGAAGTGTGAAAAATCGGGACAGGGTGGGGGTAATAGGCACGTATAGAAGAAAAAGCCCCAAATGTCGGGACTATCCCTATAAAATTGGGACATCTGGTCACCCTATTACCAAGAGGGCCATATCAGGAAGGGAGATTTAGGCTGGACATTAGGAAAAAGTTGCTAACTGTCAGGGTAGTTAAACACTGGAATAAATTGCCTAGGGAGGCTGTGGAATCTCCATCTCTGGAGATATTTAAGAGTAGGTTAGATAAATGTCTATCAGGGATGGCCTAGATAGTATTTGGTCCTGCCATGAGGGCAGGGGACTGGACTCGATCACCTCTCGAGGTCCCTTCCAGTCCTAAAGTCTATGAATCTACGAATCTATGAATCTCAGCCTTCACTAATCTGCAGGTCATTGAAGCTCACAGCAAGCTTCTAAGCTGCTAAATGCCAGGAATGCAGGTGTCAGTGACAAATGAAGCATCTCACCTACAGAAAATGTTTTTTCACCCACATTTTGACTGCAGCCCTATTACGAATGCTGCTTGGAGGGTGTATCAGTGTTTGTATTGTTCTGCAACCAACAAAGCAGTCTTGAGACAGGAAAAGAGGGCTGGTCTGGACAAGAGGAAGGGGCAGGTCTCCCACCATCCTGGGCCTGATCTAAAGCAAACTGAAATCAGTGAAACACTGACACTGATTTCCAAGGGGGTTGCATCAGGCTCTTTGAGCTCTGTGAGGCCAAGGAAAGTCAGCAGGGAAAGACTGGAGATATATGGCAACCAAGCGAACCCTTCTGAGCACCCTGTGTTCTCATTCAGGTAAGAGCCTAGAGACTAGCCACTGAAGCAATGGGGGTTGAGTGGGCCAGGTTTTTCTATGTCTCAGTTAGCTAGACAGGCTGAGGGAGGAAGGAGGCCTCTAGACTCCTCAGCTGGGCTTGGTTAGCAACCTGTAGAGAAACTTCCTGCAGCTTAGATCTAGGGAGGGAGAATTACTTGGGCTATGTCTGTATGGGGTGGGGAGGGGAATGGTTTTGATGCAGCAGAAGAAGCTGAACCTTTCATCACTTGACATGTAAGTCCTGTCTTCAGTTTCTCATATAGATAACTGTTGGTTTTAGTAAGGTCTTAGAGGATAACTACAATCTTTGTAAAATCAAGGCCCCTAAAGTGCTATTCCTGTGAATGTTAAGTAGCATCACAGGATAAGTGACCCCAGAAGGTGATAACCCATATTTTGGAGTCTCAGTGAACTGAAGCTGCAGTGTAATTCAAACTGAGGGCCATTACATAACTTTTAAAATGACAGGGTTTTGAGAAAGATGTCTCTTCTCCCATGCTAATGGCTAGGCCCTTTCAGGTGTTTTCCCCCTTTTGCAGGAGACACTGTTCGGAGATTTACATTTGCAAAAACATAAATTGCAAAAGGACAGAAATAAAAAAGTCTCCTACTTAGTAGCTGTATGTGAGCTCTCACCAGGGAGATTCCCACGAGATAAAATGCTTTGGCTTGCCATCTTTAGTTTTCTACTTTGGAGGGCTCCTTGTCCATAACAGAACACAAACCATAAGTTTTAATTAGTAATTACAGTGTTTTAAATTTAGCAAATACAATTGTTGAAATAATGTCACTTGTATTAAAAAGACCAAAAAAGATGGAAGATGACACCCCTTTCTGCTCCCTCCCTACAACTTCCTTTAAAAGACAACCTGTCTCCCTCATTTTCTTCCTGAGTAAGTAACATGTATGGGCACTAGACTGAATCAAAGTAATTCCTTTTAGTTGGACAATGATTTGAGTTCATTCTGCAGTGCACTAAACCATTTAGAGGAAATGCCTTTGCATATTGGCAACTGCAAACTACTGCTTAATGCTGAGCCAGCTAGTACATGTGTTCTCATTCTTGGGTAGGGAAAGGAAGAGTTTGGAAGCTGTGCTACAGTGTGTATCACTTTTGACAAATGGTTTAGCTACTGCTATCAATCAGCAGAATTTTTGCTCAGGTCCCAGATTTGCTTAAAAGGCTGAAAAGGGAATCTGTAAGCCTCAATTCTGGGTTGCAAATGGCTTTCCCTCTCCTTCCTCCATTTATAAATCAGCAGTGTCCTTTGGCCAGATCACAAGTGAGATTAAACAATGTTCTTCAGTCTTCAGCAAGAAAATGTTGCTCAGGCCTTAATAACACAGATACATACATAAATTATATTTGCTGAGAGAAACATATGGTGAGAAAAGTTTTCAGTCTGATGTCTGCACATGTTGGCAAAGTTTATGGAGCTATGATAGTAAGATACAACATGTGTTTTGACTTTTGATTTCATTTTCCTCGTGGTAAATAAGGTTTGAAGAAGTTATTTCTTCCCCAAGAATGGGTGAAACCTGATTAATCTGTTAAAAGATGTGAATTACTGATACGCTTTTGCTAGACATGTTGCCCACTGGCTTCCCTATATTAGCTTGCTTGTGGCTTTTGCTGTTATGTTTGGGCCTAATGCAGTCACTGTGCCAGTTCAAGCATATAACATCAGTTCTGATATCTTTTGATTCTCTGGTTCTTTCCATTTACAAATCTTGCCATATTCCACTCTGATATATGAGTTATGATATACATGGCTATCATATATCTCTGGGAATAAGCAGGAAGAACTTGAAATGCTAGTAAATAAACACAAGTATGACATAGCTGGCATCACAGACACCTGGTGGGATAATACGCATGATTGGAATGTTGGTATGGATGGGTACAGTTTGCTCATGAAGGATAGACAGAGAAAAAAGGGAGAAGGTGTTGCCTTATACATTAAAAATGTATATACTTGGACTGAGATTGAGATGGAAATAGGAGACAGCCTTGTTGAAAGTCTGGGTAAGGATAAAAGGAGTAAAAAACAAGGGTGATGTCATGGTAGGGGTCTACTACAGACCACCTAACCAGGACAGGGGTGGCAGGCTTGTATAATTTTTGGTAGTGCCCAGAACAGGTCCAAGTCCTGCCCTCCCACCTAAGGCTCTGGGAGGGAGTTTTGGTGTGGGAGGGGGTTTGGGGTGCAGGCTCTGTGATGGAGTTTGGGTGCTGGGTGCAGACTCTGGGCTGGGGTGCAGGACAGGATGTGGACTCTGGGAGGGAGTTAGGGTGCAGGAGGGGGTTTCAGGTGTAGGCTCTGGGAGAGAGTTTGGGTGTGGGAGGGGTGCAGGTTCTGGGAGAGGGTTTAGGGTGCTGGGTGCAGGAGTGGGTTTGGGTGCTGCGTGCGAGCTCTGGGCTGGGACAGAGGGTTGGAGTGTGGGAGGGGGTGCAGGGCATGGTGCTGGGCCGGGGATGAGGAGTTTAGGGTATGGCAGGCAGGCTGCCCTGGGGCTGGGGTGGGGGGCCAGAGAGGAGGACTCTAGGGGAGGAGGGCCCTCCTGGCCTCCCCGGCACAACACTCACCCAAGCCCCCCCAGGCTGCTGCTCAGGAGGTCCAGCCAGAATAAGCCCGCCCCCTCCTCCTTTCACAGGTGCAGCAGCTGTCTTAGCCTGCCCCGGCGCAGTTCCCTTGTAGCCAGCAGCGGCCAGCAAAGGAGTGCAGTGCGGAACTGCAGGGGTAGCCGCCTGCCAGCAAAGGAGCGCAATGCGCGGGGGCAGCAGGTGGGGCCGAGGGAGAGACCCAGCCCCGAATATGGGTGGAGTAGGGTCCCCTGGGCCCTGAAGTTGCTGGAGCCCAGGCACCACGGGACCATACAACTTGCTGCCCCTGAACCAGGAAGTTGAGGATGAGGCTTTTTTTAAACAACTAACAAAATAATCCACAGCACAGGACTTGGTGGTGATGGAGGACTTCAACTACTGAGACATCTGTTGGGAAAATAACACCGCAGGGCACAGATTATCCAACGAGTTCTTGGAATGTATTGGAGACAGTTTTTTATTTCAGAAGGTGGAGAACGCTACTAGGGGGAAGGCTGTTCTAGATTTGATTTTGACAAATAGGGAGGAACTGTTTGAGACTTTGAAACTGGAAGGCAGCTTGGGTGAAAGTGATCATGAAATGATAGAGTTCATGATTCTAAAGAATGGTAGGAAGGAGAACAGCAAAATAAAAACAGTGGATTTCAAGAAGACAGACTTTAGCAAACTCATGAAGTTGGTAGGTAAGATCCCATGGGAATTAAGTCTAAGGGGAAAAACAATTGAAAACAGCAGTTTGTGAAAGAGACATTATTAAAGGCACAAGAGCGAAGTATCCCACTGCGTAGGAATGATAGGAAGTATGACAAGAGGTCACCCTGGGTTAACCAGGAGATCTTCAATGATCAAAAAATCAAAGAAGAGTCCTACAAAAAGTGGAAACTAAGTCAAATTACAAAAAATAAATATAAACAAATAACACAAGTATATAGGGACAAAATTAGAAAGGCCAAGGCACAAAATGAGATCAAACTAGCTAGAGACATAAAGGATAACAAGAAAACATTCTACAAATACATTAGAAGCAAGAAGAACACAAAGAACAGGATAGGCCCATTACTCAGTGGGGGAGGGGGGACAAAAGCAGAAAATGTGGAATTGGCAGAGGTGCTTAATGACTTCTTAGTTTCAGTTTTCACCAAGAAGGTTGGTGATGATTGGACATCTAACATAGTGAATACCAGCGAAAGTGAGGTAGGATCAGAAGAGGCTAAAATAGGAAAAGAACAAATTAAAAATTACTTGGACAAATTAGACGTCTTCAAGTCACCAGGGCCTGATGAAATGCGTCCTAGAATACTTAAGGAGCTGACTGAGGAGAGATCTGAGCCATTAGCTATTATCTTTGAAAAGTCATGGAAGACAGGAGAGATTCCAGAAGACTGGAAAAGGGCAAATATAGTGCCAATCTATAAAAAGGGAAATAAAGACAACCTGGGGAAGTACAGACCAGTAATCTTAACTTCTATACCCAGAAAGATAATGGAGCAAATAATTAAGCAATCAGTTTGCAAACATCTAGAAGATAATAAGGTGATACGTAACAGTCAGCATGGATTTGTCAAGAACAAATCATGTCAAACTAACCTGATAGCTTTCTTTGACATGGTAACAAGTTTTGTGGATAGGGAGGAAGCGGTAGACATGGTATATCTTGACTTTAGTAAAGCTTTTGATACTGTCTTGCATAATCTTCTTATAAACAAACTAAGGAAAAGCAACCTAGATGGAGCTACTAGAAGGTGGGTGCAAAACAGGTTGGAAAACCATTCTCAGAAAGTAAACATCAGTGGTTCACAGTCATGCTGCAAGGACACATGAGTGTGGTCCAAGAGGAATCGGTTGTGGGTCTAGTTCTCTTCAATATCTTCATCAATGATTTAGATAATGGCAAAAGTACACTTTTTAAAAGTTTGCGGAAAGTATCAAGCTGGGAGGGGTTGCAAGTGCTTTGGAGGATAGGATTAAAATTCAAAATGATCTGGACAAACTGAAGAAATGGTCTGAAGTAAATAGGATGAAATTCAATAAGGACAAATGCAAAGTACTCCATTTAGGAAGGAACAATCAGTTGCACACATACAAAATGGGAAATGATGGCCTAGGAAGGAGCACTGCAGAAAGGGATCTGGGGTCATAGTGGACCACAAGCTAAATATGAGTCAAAAGTGTAACACTGTTGCAAAAAAGGGAACATCATTCTGGGATGTATTAGCAGGATTGTTGTAAGCAAGACACGAGAAGTAATTCTTCTGTTCCACTCTGCGCTGATTAGGCCACAGCTGGAGTATTGTGTCCAGTTGTGGGCGCCACATTTCAGGAAGGATGTGGACAAATTGGAGAAAGTCCAGAGAAGAGCAACAAAAATGATTAAAGGTCTAGAAAACATGACCTATGAGCAGGGCTGGATTAAAGCAGAGGCCTTAGGGGCTGCAGTCCAGGACTCTGGGCTAAGGGGGGCCCTGGCACAGCAGGGCCCAGGCAGGTAATCTTGGACTGTATACTAACTGCTTGTAGTTGAGACCAAGTCTTACTACTCTGTTGCTAAAGACAATTCTTATCACCATATTATGTAGTTAAATTGTGTTGTAATCTGTACATATAACAACATATAAGCATGTATAATCTAAACATGTAATCACAGATAATCATCTGGGGCCCAGAGGCACCAGTCTCTTCAAGAATCTCAATTAGCCCAACAGCTTGACATTTATCTTTGTATCCTTGTGTTCTCACACTACCCTTGAGTTGTTACAGCTTCACACCCAAGTTTTCTGCATCCTCTAAATGTTTAAGGGTCCTTCATTTTGCCACATATAGGGCAAATCAATTAGATATGTCATATTGGACTTTCTATAAATGTCCTGTCTCAAATGGTAAATAGCTCCATACATGCACTCTAGGCCAGCTCAATTTACCTGTGTGGAATTTTTTGTTTTTTGATCAATTATTTTGTCTTACAGTTTGTGTCACCAGTGTCCATTAATTATTATTGTACATTGTTACATAAGTCACCATTTAATCATAACCGTTTATTTAATGAAATCAGGATGGAATGAGTTGTGCAAGTGTGGGCCTTGGGAAGAACATGAAATTTTGGTGATGAACATGAACATATGTTAAAAATGACACTGGAAGCTTCCCTGTGCTGTAGAAGTAGCTGTAATGCTAAGAAAATAAACGATATTGTCCACTGGGCGACTAACAGCTATTCTCACCAATGAGACTCTTTTTAAACCATCCACTTGACCAAAACATTGAGTGGCTCAAAGAGAGTATTTAACTGTCTTTTCAAAAAGTGGGTAGATGCTATGGCTTAACACCCCCACCCTATCCTACCCCAAATATTTGGTTTCTCTGGGGAAATGCACAGCATTTAATAAGACTTAAATAATACAAACAAGCCAGATACAAATATGCAGCTAAAGAAAAAACTGTCTTCTAAGGCAACAATGTAACACCTGAGACGCATGTACTGAGCCTGATTCTCCACACCCTGATGGTGGTTTTATACTAGTGTAATTGCTGAAGTCAACTGAATTACTCTGGTGTAAAACCAGCATAAGGTTGTGGATTGGGGGTGAATTGGAGCTCCTTACCTATACAATATTTCTCTAGTTACAGCATTATGATCTAGAAATTCACCAATGAACATCTTTACAAAGAAATATCTATAATACCTGGGCTAGTCCTCCAGCATGTATAAGGGTTAAGTCAGGCATCCAAGAACAACCAGGCACCAATAGGCCATACAGTGCGATCATATAATAAGGCACAGAGTAGAACATGTATGTCAGCATCTGCATTTTAAACAAAAACATTAGCTGGTTTGTGTTTTCAGAGAGAGGTCTATTTAGGAATCAGCCAACTGCTGACTGAGAAATTGGAATATTCCAAGATTATGCTCTCCAGGGGATATTTGCAGATGATGAAAGATATCCCTGTAGATAAACAGAACACTCCACATAGATTCTCCAAATAGTGAAATCATAATACCCCAGAACCCCACCACTTTCCAGAGTGAAGTTTCTTCGTTCAGCTTGTTGCCACAATGGATTTCTCACAGAAAAGGTCAATCCTTCATTTGAGGTTTACTCATTTGGTTGCCTCCCCATAAATGACACTATGCCTCTCAGTGTTTGTCATTTTTAAAAATAGAAACACTGGGGTATTAAGAACCCTCAGGGTCAACCCTTGTGCAATGCTCAAGTAAACAGGCTTGGCAAAGGATGCGGTGTGGTTTTACAGGAAAGAGGAATGTGTCAGTGGTGATAGAGAAGAGAAATGGTAAATATAGAGCTAGATTTCCTATCTACACTACCCTTTGACCTGTTGAGGATGCTATTACACTAGGATGAGGTGGCCAACCTGAGCCTGAGAAGGAGCCAGAATTTACTAATGTACATTGCCAAAGAGCCACAGTAATATGGCAGAAGCCCCGCAGCAGCTTCCCTTGCTCACTCTCAGCATCTCCCACCCACCAGCAGCCCTGCCAATCAGCACCTCCCCCTCTCTCCCTGCACCTCCCAATCAGCTGTTTTGTGGTGTGCACAAGGCTCTGGGGGAGGAGGAGCAAGGTCATGGCAGGCTCAGGTGAGGGGGCAGGAAGGGGTGGTGTGTGGGGAAGGGCCTGTGGCAGAACCAGGGCTTGAGCAGTCAGCACCCCCCGGCACATTGGAAAGTTGGCACCTGTAGCTCCAGCCCTGGACTTGGTGCCTCTACAAGGAGCTACATATTAACTTCTGAAGTGCCTATTCATCCATCACTTTATGACATCTTATACTTAATAGTTAGTTCTTTACCTGAAGTTTAGGATAAGCAGCAGGATCCTTGATATAGGGCTCGTGAAGTTGAATATATAACCGACAGAGTTCAGCAGGGCAATCCAAAGCAATCTACAGAGATGTTAAAAATTGTATGTGATAAAAGAAGTCACTCTAAAACAAATTAACCTGATCCTTGCTATTGTGGGTTCTACAACTGTGCTCGCTGTTGCCATACAGAAGGCTTGCTTACAGGCCAGAAGGCACTGGACCCTTTGCCAAGGTGATCCACTTGGTCACCAGTATAGAAATGGGCTGACATCACTATTGAAATGTAGTCTTCCCTTTGCCTGCCTCACAGGTCCCTTGAACGGTTCATAGAGCAAGACTAGAATATCTAACTTTTATATAGCATTTTTCATCAATAGACCTCAAAGGCACTTTATAAACGAAGGTGAGCATCATTATCCCCATTTTACAGATGAGAAAACTGGCACACAGAGAGAGGTAATGACTTACTCAAGGTCCCCCAGCAGACCAATGACCAAGGTTAGAATAGCACCTAAGTCTTCTGAGTCCTAGTTTAGTGCTCTAGCCACTAGGACAACATTAGCCATCTTAGTTTTTCATTGGAAAGTAATTAAGCTAGTATGCTAGGTATGAGTGGTCCACACTCTGATAAACGTATAACATTCTTTTATTTGTACTAACAGCTAATGGCTTAGGCATTATGGATTGTGTCAAATGGAAATTCACCCAATAGTAGAAAAATCAGGTAAGCAGATACTGTAGAGTTTATGTAGGGATTTAAACAAGAGTTGTGCTGCAATAAGGAAATAGTGGAGAATGATGCAAACTCCAAAACCAGCTCTATAAAAAAAATGTAATTGTTGGATTTTTATCTAACTATAAAGAACAAACTTGCCAATAAATTCCATGGTGAACTACTATGTCAAGGAACTGAATTCAGGATAACAAGCAATGACTACAAAGTACGCAATACTTTTCTAAAATGATTCATCAGTTTCAACAGCAGCTTAATAAGAGCTTTCCCATGAGGCATTGCTCGTGTCTAAATTTCTGACAAGGCCCAGCTGGGTGTATTGCAGCAGCCAACTGCACTGGCATTTGTAAGTCTTGGTTTGGGAAGAATACAAAGATTCCTTCCAATGGCACATCTTGGAGAGGGAGAAACATCTGAGAAACAGGTGTATGTCTGTACTAAGGAACCACAGTTTATTGGCCAATAACATATTGGCCACAACTACTGGAGCTTAATAGAAATCTGTTCATTCCATCCATGGCTGAGAAAATGATGTCACTGAAACAGTTCGTACAATGGGAGAGGAACTGGGTAGTGAAATGGGATAGGAAAAGAAGCTCAGAAGAAATGAGGAAGTGGCATTGCAGCCTGTAGCTGGGTGCTTCGGCAAGAGATTACACTGTGAAAAATGTGTCATCTATTTCCACATTGTTTTGTTTTATTCAGTTAGCCAGCACCAACAGTACTAGGGGGTGTCATGAGCTGCAACAAATGAAGATGCCAGTAACAAGACAGAAGTAAACAAAAATTAAAATATTTCTGAAGGCATATTTTCTCAGAAGTATGACCAGAGAGCAAAAATAAAGCAGTAATACAAGCCAGCAGAACTACAAAAGAGTGACATGCACTAAGTAGAACACATTGCTGCTAAAGTTACTTCTGATCACTTGATACATGAATTAAAGTCTAGACAGGGTCAGCTCTACCAAATATGCAGACCAAGCAGTTGTCTTGGGCACCAAAATGTTTAGTGATTGTATATCACTGAGTAAACAATTTCCATTTTGCCTGGGGCAGCAAATACTTCAAAGCTGATGCTAGGAGTAGGTTTACCACTGCTCCAAGAAGCAAGTATTTTAAATTCTGTGTGATTCCCTCTGAAATTTAAAAGCTATCAACTGTAATATAAATCCATAGATAAAGTTAATTTAAAATTATCTATACTTGATAGGCAAGAATGAGACATTTACAATTTCAGGAGACTTGGGATAAACCCAACATAGTTCTCAGATAAAAAGATTCTACTCTCTCACTCATAATATAAGCGGCATGTTTTTCTGTGAGTTTAGTTACATGTCTATGTTTTAGAAAGACATGAATGCAGATTTAATTTAGCTTGTGTGCATCCATGCTATTGCTTATTAAAATATTAACAGTAGACCGCCAAAAAAAACAACGAATGACATGCTTTTTAGGTCACTGAGCCACACTTGGGCTATCATTACTCTGTTGCTCTTGGGGGGTCATACGGCTAGTCCCTTTCAGAAAAAAAGTTTCACACAATGCAAATGGAGAGGCAAAGCTACAGTAATTACAATAATGCCACAGGCAGTGTTGTAGCTGTGTCGGTCCCAGGATATTAGAGAGACAAGGTGGGTGAGGTAATATCTTTAATTGGACCAATTTCTGTTGGTTGGAGAGAGGAGCTTACAGAAGAACTCTGTGTAAGCTCTAAAGTTTGTCTCTTTCACCAGCAGAAGTTGGTCCAATAAAAGGTATTACCTCATCCACTTTGTCTCTCTAATAATGCCATAGACACTTCATTTCTCCTTCATATTCTTAGGGCCCAGTCCTACTTGGGAGCTGAATGGGCCCTTGGTTTTCTTACATACAAAAATTCTTCCTTTTGAAAAGCAACAGATGTAAAAGCTTTGTGAATAAAACTTAGAGATCCCAGGTCGTTACTGCCCCTTACACTTACCAGGCCCCTAAATATGCAAAACCCAGTTGCGAGGATGAGATATATAGCCAGCATTAGATCTAGTGGTCTTCTCAGGAGTCCTTTCTTCTGGACTTTCTGAACCACCTACAATACAATAGGGTTAAGAGTAGATCATATATTCTACATTAGATGTATTTAATTTCAAATCTGTCTCTAAAGAAAGTTAAGGTGGTGAAACACCCTGACAGGAGCCAGTGGGGCAGCATCTGCTCTCAGCTACTCTAATGTAAATGCAGAGTCACTCTATTGATTTGAGTGTAAAAGGGGGAGCAACAGCATTTCTGTATATAATAATATAACAATGTTACAATGATATAACAGAAAGCAGAATCAGGCCCCTACCATTAAAAGTTAAAGCTAACCCACACTTTAAGAAGATTCTATAATGGTCCACCTGAGTGAGGATCAGTGTCAATCTTCATGTTGAATGGCTTACCTTTCATCAGTCAGTGACACTTTACACGGTAATTTACACAAGATAATAAAATGGCTTCCTCATACCCACCCTAGTTGCGCCACTGAGTATCTTATGTATGCCCATTTTATTTCTAAAAACCATAGTGCATATCCATTTATGTGGGCTCATAAGAAAATGTATTATGTAATCATAAATACATATCCAATATTTGTTTATCAAGTGGCTGACTAAGAGAGGAAGGATGACCTAGTGGCTAATGTGGTAGCCTAGGACACCGGAGACCCAGTTTCACTTCCCTATTCTGACACAGACTTCCTATGAGATGTTGGGCAAGTTGTCATAAGCTTCTGTTCCCTTGCAGTAAAACAGAGATGATCCCTCCCTCCGAGGAATGTTGTGGGGGTAAATATGTGAGGCATGCTGATGCAATGGAAGCTGTATATGCACCTCAGATAAAAAATAGTTTGAGGCAATTGCGAGAGCTCACTCACTGCAGAGTTTTCACTCAAACCTTCATTCCAGGATGCAATTTTTTTTTCACCATTATGCACTCTTGCCCAACATACACACCAGATGCAATCTCCTTTGCAATTGAGCAAACAAGCCATCTTCTTCATTTAAAAACACTGTATTTATATGACTTGCTCATTTCCACGTCCCTTTTGAACGACAATCCATGCATTGATAGGCACACAACAAAAAGACCTCCTACATAATGGATTTCCTTATTATATATTATTGCATTACTGTCTCAAAATATGTTGTACAGTGACATAATTATAAATATTCATGTTCAAATGACAGAACAGAAGAAAGTATTTTTTTAGGCAAAACTCCTAAGCAAGGACTACAGAATTTGGCTCATAGTTTAACAAAAATTAAAAACACTTCCTATATGTAGGGCTATTTATTTCATAAAATTGTTAAAACGGGTAAATTTTCAGAAACAGACATTTTCAGCAGAGGCAGTTCTGCTGTGTCTTCTTCTTGCTGCCTCATACTAGATCAATAGGTAGGCTCATGTGAGTAAGACAAGTATGATTTAGACCTGTGTTACCTTAAATATTATAGAGTATCAAAGCCTGCTATAGGAGTGTTTACAACGTCATAGGCAAAGAATGTGTTTAACCCAATAGTATTAATGGGAAAAACAAGGGAGTAATGTTACAAATACTTTTAAGATGGAACCATAAAAGAATAATTGTAAAGTCAATGGATTGTTTCCATTTTACTACTGCGTGAAGGCTGAACTTTAAATGTATATGTTACACCTTTTTCTAAAAGGAGACAGTAACCTGACATATATATTTATGAGTGACACGAAACCACAGCACTGTGTTATGTACACAGCAGTTAGAATGATTAGCCAACATGACAATGAGGACAAACCTACCCAATAGACTTTGTCTGTTAAGTTTCTATAGGGATACCGAGAACTTATGCCTTTTCTTTTCTGTATATATATATTTACATAAAGGCAATGCAAATGTAAAGCTCTAAGAAAGCAGAAAGATAGGCCAACACATAAAGGCATAGTGCTTGACTGAAATACCTTGTCTACTGAAGAAACAGCAGAGAATCCTGTGGCACCTTATAGACTAACAGAGGTTTTGGAGCGTGAGCTTTCGTGGGTGAATACCCACTTCGTCAGACGTCAGACCTGCGTCTGACGAAGTGGGTATTCACCCATGAAAGCTCACGCTCCAAAACGTCTGTTAGTCTATAAGGTGCCACAGGATTCTCTGCTGCTTTTACAGATCCAGACTAACACAGCTACCCCTCTGATACTTGTCTACTGAGTTATTGTGCCCATCTCTCTCTTTTTAATACAGCAAAGTCATACCAATATACCCTGACATGAATTAAATGCAACAATAGCTCCTGTCAGGTCAAAGTTGATCCACTGCTGGCTTCCCTTCTGCTGAAAACAACAAACCAACTTCTCACAAGTCTTGCTGATGCTGCTGTTTTGTATGTCAGAAGACAGTCTGCAGGTGCAATTAGAATTTTCTCCCAAATCCCTAATCTATGCTGAGCGGCTTGTCTGGGGTTACCTCCCAGGCTCAGGCTCTGGCTCTAAGAGCTCAGAACAATCTACTAGTGTCAATAGGCTGACTGCAACAAAACTGGTCCCACCAGAATTCATGTGCAAAGCTGAATTTATGCCTTGCTCTCCATCTCATTAACTTTTCCTGAACTTAAATTACTTGTGACTGTTCCCTGAGTTACTAGAACATTTATAGACCTATCCACCAAGCCCTGTAAATACCATATTACAGCTCAGTTTGATTCTAAACTGTGGCATAACTCCCCCATACCTCTATGCTTTGAAAACAAGTGAAGCTTGTCTGTTATCCAAGTGTATGTATTTAACTGGTTTGTAGTTAAGTCTGTAGCAATGAATGGCTTACGCAACACTATATAAATTGATTCCAATAATGTTTTCATGTAATTACTTTGTATATATTTGTACATTTTTAAGAACTATCATGACATTTGTTTCCTAACTCCCTTATTGTCTCTGAATAATGCTAGTTCAAAAATTAAAATTGGATTTTCAAGCTGATTGTAAATATTTAAAAGATCTGCTGAAAAGGGGCCAAATCCTTGTAGGATTTAGTATGGTGAATTATTAATTAAACAAATCAGTATTAAGAACAACTATTTTCTGAAAACTAGATTGCATTTAAGATCACCTAAAATATTACAATTGGTTTTATTTAATTTTCCACAGAATTTTGAAGTATACAATTTCTAAACATAAGTATGTGTGATAGGTTCTCAGTTCTACCTCTACCCCAATATAACGTGACCCGATATAACACGAATTCGGATATAACGTGGTAAAGCAGTGCTCTGGGGGGGCAGGGCTGCGTGCTCTGGCGGATCAAAGCAAGTTTAATATAACGCGGTTTCACCTATAACACGGTAAGATTTTTTGGCTCTTGAGGACAGCGTTATATCAGAGTAGAGGTGTATTCTTGTCTTCTACAGATCATAAATTAGCTCTGAAGATATAGTTCTATTTTCCAACAGGAAAGGCAATTTCATGAAAAAAGTCTAAAGCATGGATGAAAAGATTCTATATTTAGAATTACACTGAGGACTTACTATGACCTTCAGAGAACAGAAACTAAAAAGCTCAATTTTTACATAAAAAAGAGCTGTTCAGTAAAAACTGAAATAAAAAAAGTGTTTAGAACACCTGCTTTCCATGCATGTGCCTTTTTTAAACAAAATCTTTTAAAAGTTAAGCTTGATTGAAATATGCATCGTGAAACATTAAATCTGGTTAACAAAGTAGTAGTAATTACTAACTTCATAAACATAAGAAGCTTGGCCATGCTTCTGCAAATGAGCTACCATATTTTAGCTATAGGCAGCAATTTCTGTACAGATCTTGGGGCCAGGAGGGCAAATCGAAACTTTTATCCACCTCTACGCAAACACTATATTCACCTCACTAATACATGTTGTTACATAAGAAGCAACCATCAACATGACCAAACAGTGCTTTGGTCCAGATAGCTTGACTCTATCCCATTTTTATGCCTTTCATTAGATTTCTGAGGGTTCTGTTTACATATTACTCAAATCCTCTCTACAGTTTCAGTTTGGAAGATTCACTGAGCTTTCCCCTATCTGGCTTCCATGGAAATGAATCCTAATTTATAAGGCAAAAGCTATTCAGACATG
Organism: Chelonoidis abingdonii; assembly: GCF_003597395.2. Classification (NCBI taxonomy): domain Eukaryota; kingdom Metazoa; phylum Chordata; order Testudines; family Testudinidae; genus Chelonoidis; species Chelonoidis abingdonii. The sequence continues at coordinate 67,982,401 of NC_133777.1, read as the reverse complement.
CCTCTTGGGACTCAGATTTAGGAGTTGTACCTGCCCTCACTGCCCCCAAAATCCTTTAGTGCAATAGAACCATTATTGATATGTCTTTCACAAGCTTCTTGAAAATCTTCCAGTGCATCTTCTTCAATGAGTGTGTCCTGCAAGATCACCTGTACACAGAGAGCCTGTTAGATTTCTGAACGTTCAGGGGTAGGATCTGTCTCCTATTAGTCATATATACAGTGCCTACCACAAAATGGACCTGTCTGAGGCCTCAGAGTGCTTTTGTAATACAAATACTATTCATACATTATATGTTGACACTCAAAATGGGTTTGGAATGTGCTCTGGCAGTAAGCCTGGCTGCCTCTAGCCACAAATAGCTACACATCATGTCATTCTTTGCTCTACTTTTCAGGTAACCTTTTTTCTCAATGCATGAAATTGTGCATAAACAAATGTTGCATATTGTGACTGCCCAACTAATCCTATTGTTGCCCAATTACAGAGTCCTAGGAAAAAGGTCTAGCTAGTTGTGAAGATGCAGATGAAGATGAATGTAAAAATAAGCTTTGGATAGGTATAAAGTGGGTAACACAAAATCACTTCCTTACTACATACCATGATAATATATCTCAGCTATAAAACCCAATAGCATGCAATGCAAAGATTTTAAAAAGCAAGGTGTTCAATTATATGAAATTTCACAGTAATCTACATAATATTACTATCTGTAGTTATATAGCACCTTTATCTTAGTATCATAAGGAGCTTTACAAAGCTGGGGAAGTATCACTATCCATGTTTTACAGATGGGGAAACTGAGGCACTGGGACTATAAAGGTCATACATTGAGGGCAAGTCTATGTTACAAACTTATGTCAGTGAAACTATGTTAAAAAAAAAATCCACACCCCTGAGCGATACAGTTATACCTACCTAAACCCCAGTGTGGACAGCACTATGTCAGCAGGTGGGCTTCTCCTATTGACATAGTCACTGTCTCTTGCAGAAGTGGATTAACTATACTGACAGGAGATGTTCTCCCATCAGCGTAGTAGCATCTTCATTGAAGCACTACTGTGCACCACTGCAGCATTTTAAGCATAGATCTGCCCTGAGATCCTCACCTCTAGTCCTTCATTCTAACCACCTAATCACCTTGCTTCCCTCTGCACTCCACAATGAAACTAACTAAAATATTATCTTATGCAGTGGAGTCACATCATAGGTGCATTTAACTTACATGATTTTAACTATACGTGCAAAACAAAAAGAGAAAAATAACAATTTAAATACTGTACCTGTAGTGAGGGCGATTTCGCCCACCATTCCACTCAATGAGTGTTTGACTATACATGATTTTCGCCTTATGCGCTGACTTCAGAACCTAACCCCTGCATAAGATGCAACTCCCCTGTATGAAGAATGCAGCAGGGATGTTTTTGGCATGCCTGAATGATCCTCCATCAATCTCCATTACAAACATAATAAATCATTACAGTGCACTCCACTAAAACTCTGCAGGAATAATGAGCAAGTTTTTAGTCTTTTTAATGCTATTAGTACAGTAGTTTATATTTAATACAGTAACATTACCTTGATGGGAGTATTGTAAGTCACTGAAGGATGATTATAGATTCTGAACCCAGCCCATATAGGAAGACAAATATATGGTACATTTAAGAAAGAAGCAGGACACATTCTTGCTCCATATTTACCTATTAAAAGAAATAATCGTAAAACATGTGAAGAATTTGTATACTAACTGTATATGGCGAAAATTACAGCATATCCGATGGAGCATCCACATCAAATAGCTATGATAATGCTGGATGTAAAAAGCTTTTTAAATGCTTGCAACCCAGCATACAAATCTGGTGGAAAAGCCTGTGCTGGCAAATGGAAGAGCCACACACAAGCAGGTAACAACTAGATACAGTATATGGTGTGTTGTTTCAAAGATGAGATTTTCTGTTTGTGACAGCCAGCTGCCTCAGACACTGACCTCTTTTCTACATACCCACAGGGATGGAAGAGCTCAGAAAGCTGTTAATACAACCTGCTCTAGATAAAGGCATCTTTCACAAAAGAAAAACTGACACTTTTGAGTCTGATATTATGCTCTGCTTACTAAATCTTGGTCTCTAATACAGGGCAGTGACAATGCTTGGAAAAGGGTTACAAAAAAAAACAAAAATTTCTGGGCCAGATCCTCAGCTGCTATAAATCAGTGGAGACTGTGCTTTTTATATCAGCTGAGGATCTGGTCAAAATCAGTGACAGAGAGGACTCCCTAAAAATCAGAGATCTTGAGCTTGTATAGGAAAGAGGTGAAGAGCTTCTGTGTGGACTGATCAGGCTCAACCATGAATGCTCCATTCTAGCTATAAAAACCTGGGCTGAGATTTTCAAAGCCAACTAATGGTTGTAAACACATTAACATTAATTTATGGCAGTAGTGTGTCTAACCTCCCTCTCCCCCCTTCATCTTTTGAAAAATCATGTTAGGCTTTTTGCAAGAAGGAAATCATTTATTTATGTAAGAAAAGTTTAAAGCATTTCAGGTCAACAATTGCATGACATAAACATGATTTAATAACAACTTCTCAAACCCCAGCAGCTCTAAATTCATTTGTCCAAAAGTGCCTTTGGACGCCTTTTGCCTGACCCCTGACATCTGTACTGTAAAGCAACAAGTGCTCTTTATGCTAATCCATAGATGAACAATTTTTAAACACTAATAACAAACAGATATCATTATTTAAGTCAATGAGAATCTTTCTATTGACTTGTGTGCTTTGGATCACAGCCTTATTGCCGATAGCAAAATATGATAAAAGATGAAAGATGATAAACTTTTTCTTGTCGGCATGGAATGGCAAATCCACACACTTCCCAAAGTAAAGTATCTGGTTAACTGATCTGTTTATATTCCTGAAGTCCCTCCAATGTTATATTAAAGTAAGGTGCAATATATTATATTTTGGTTATGAGATTAGGCAGCCTTATTTTTTATTAACCCAGTATAGGAAGTAGAAAACAAAACAGTTTTCATGCTTCACATGAGAAAGTTGGTTATATGAATTATCTCCTTACCCACAATAGTTCCAGGCATAAAGACAATAATGCTCATGACAATGGATCCTAACCAGTATAGGCCAATGGTTCTGTAACTTTCTCTGAAACAGAAATAATTGATTTAATACATCATCCCTAGAACACTACTGTCAAAAACTGCCCTCAGAGATTATACTGATTTCTGCTGGTAGCATGTTAAGAGAGAAGGCTGAGAACCTCAAAGATATTTAGCTGCCTAGCACCCTTTGAAGATCTGGGCCTAATGTGGTGGTGAATGTGGACACAGAGGAGTGATAGAAACAAACCTATGGGGGGACGCTCTGCATTTTTGTGTATAAACAAGATAATTATATGAGCAATATGGGACTGTATGTTTAATTACCTGTTTTGTGGGAGGTTTTACTCACAGAAGGGCTGAGTGGGCACCTGTTGCACAAGGCTTTAAAAATAATTTGCTTTAATGCTTATGTTAGCAGAAGATTGATGTTTCAAAACAGTATATTTTGAAATATTTTCCCCTGCAATGTGCTTTTAATTATTTTCTTTAACTCTTTCCACAAGAGTAAGCAACATAAGACTCTTATATTCCAGAAATTATTATTACCTCTTTATTTACACAGTACTTCCTGGTAGAATCAAAGAAAGAAGACCATGACGTCTTAACCAAGACACTGTTCTGCTCTCTTGAAATAATGATACCATGGAGTCTGATAATGCATTCTCTTTAGGATTTCCACTTTCTGCTTAGCTAATATAAATTGTACAAATGCACTGTGTTTTGCTCTGTACAGTAAATCTTCCAGATAAAAGTCATGGTAGAATTTTTGTTCTGCTGCCTACATCAAGTTCAGCAATAATAATAATAATTAATAAAACCAACACCATCAACAAAACACTCATTAACCGAACTAATTAACTGTGCCCATTTTGAATTACAGTGCAAAGGCGAGAGAACACGGCTTCTTTATTTGCTCCCCTTTGTGCATCTGAAACAAGAGGCCAAATCCAGTTGTAATCTAACTCTGAAAAGAGTAATGGAATTGCAGTAGGGCTTCATTTGACCCAAGGAATTTACACAGCACAAAATAATATTTAAAAAACTCTAACATCCAAACATTGCACAACCACAGGAACTGAATTTCCTTTGTGGCTTATACAGGGGTGTGGACAGCTAAACAAACGGTACACAAACATCAGACTGACTTACTCCCACGAAATAGCTGCCACCATTAAGAGATACATCAGATAATGCGCAGAGCCATCCCAATAGCAGATCACATGACCATATGCAGTGTTCAGATGAGGCTCGCCCTAAAGAAAATGGATTTTAAAACAGTACAATGGCAAAGGAGATTCAATAAACCTTAGAAGTGTATTAAGAATAGCAGGTAAACAGGCTGGAGTAAAGTGACTGGTGTTCATGCAGTCTAGGGATTCATTTTTTTCTGGCTGCCAACTCTCACGTTAGCCTTTTTCCAGTCATCCCGGACCTCGCCCCAATAGCCATGAGTTTTCAAAGATAATGGCCAATGGCTCCACAATCACATCTGTCAACTCCTTTAGCAACCTCGGATGCAGTGCACCTGGCCCCATGGACTTGTGCTCATCCAGCTTTTCTAAATAGGCCCGAACAACTTCTGTCTCCACAGAGGGCTGGTCACCTCCTCTCCATATTGTGCAGCCCAGTGCAGAATTCTGGGAGCTGACCTTGTTCATGAAGACAGAGGCAAAAAAAGCATGAGTACATTAGCTTTTTCCACAACCTCTGTCACTAAGTTGCCTCCCCCATTCAGTAAGGGGCCCACACTTTGCCTGACCACCTTCTTGTTGCTAACATACCTGTAGAAACCCTTCTTGTTACTCTTAATGTCCCTTGCTAGCTGCAACTCCAAGTGTGATTTGGGCTTCCTGATTTCACTCCTGCATGCCTGAGCAATATTTTTATACTCCTCCTGGTCATCTATCCAATCTTCTACTTTTTGTAAGCTTCTTTTTTGTATTTAAGATCAGCAAGGGTTTCACTGTTAAGCCAGGCTGGCTGCCTGCCATATTTACTATTTTTTCTACACACGGGAATGATTTGTTCCTGCAACCTCAATAAGGATTCTTTAATATACAGCCAGCTCTCCTGGACTCCTTTAAAAACGGGAAAGAGGAGGATCTGGGGAACTACAGGCCAGTCAGCCTCACCTCAGTCCCTGGAAAAATCATGGAGCAGGTTCTCAAGGAATCAATTCTGAAGCACTTAGAGGAGATGAAAGTGATCAGGAACAGTCAGCATGGATTCATCAAGGGCAAGTCATTCCTGACTAACCTAATTGCCTTCT
>NC_133777.1:67969146-67975013 GCF_003597395.2 Chelonoidis abingdonii | reverse complement strand
TACCTAGGGAGGTGGTGGAATCTCCTTCCTTAGAGGTTTTTAAGGTCAGGCTTGACAAAGCCCTGGCTGGGATGATTTAGTTGGGGATTGGTCCTGCTTTGAGCAGGGGGTTGGACTAGATGACCTCCTGAGGTCCCTTCCAACCCTGATATTCTATAATTCTGTGTTTCAAGGCATCCATATCATTATCTGGGGTTAGGATGAAATAACTTCCATATAGACACACCCTTTAGAGCAGGGATCAGCAACCTTTGGAACGCAGCCCGCCAGGGAAATCTGCTGGTGGGCCAGGACTGTTTGTTTACCGTCCGCAGGTTTGGACGATCACAGCTCCCACTGGCTGCAGTTTGCCATTCCACCCCAATGGGGGCTGCGGGAAGTGGCACAGGCTAAGGGATGTGCTGGGCATCACTTCCCACAGCTCCCATTAGTCTGGAACGGCAAACCGTGGCCAGTGGGAGCTGCAATCAGCCGAACCTGCAGACGCTGCAGGTAAACAAACCATCCTGGCCGGCCAGCAGATTTCCCCAATGGGCTGTATGCCAAAGGTTGCTGATCCCAGCTTTAGAGCATAATATTGCAAAATTAGGTGCATTTCTGGGGGGGAGGGTATGCCTTGCTCTTCAGTATTTGGGGACACTACTGAAACAGCAATCATTGGTCTGCAACGTTGTGGGAAAGTCCTGTTTCTAAAAAAAAAAAAAACGGTGTTCAAAAACCTGAAGTTATGACATATATATCAGTGATGAAATGTAAAGACTGTTTGATTTAATTCAGCAAAGATACATTTAACAATCTAGAGACCCAATAATAGTGTTGAGTACATTAATGATGGTGATATTTAAGCTCATAGGGCCCAACTAATTCCTCTGAAGTCTATAGTGTCTTTTCAGTTACACCAGTGAATGTTGGATCAGGCCCTCATTGTGCTATTTTTGGTGGACACTGAAATTCAGTAGGGAACAGATTCTGCTAACTTGATATCTGGCACTATCAGGTTTTTCACTCTATTTTGGTTCCTTTTATTAAAAGGATTAAGCAAAAACACAAGATTAATTATTTTTCTTCTAGGATAAGCTTACAGGTTTTGTAATATTTCACTTTAACTCTCCATTAATGACTACTGAATTTCTATTGAGTTTTGCACAAATGCATGCATTAACTAGTTCAGTAGAAATGTATGCATTAACTACACTAATGTCATAGAAGTCCGCTATGAACAGTATTATTGCAACTAAATGAAATAATATGCTGGGTCTTGAAGTCAATGAAAGTTTTATCAGTGACTTTAATGAGAGTAAAATCAAACCCAAGAAGATTCTTTTGGACACATTAAGTACTCTTATTTATATTATTAAGAGAAAAGCCAAATTGCAGTGGTAAATATACATCATAGCCTATATGAAAATGAATAAATTACAGTATCTTCCTCTTCAATGTCCAAGGCATATGAAATAAATTATAATACCGAACTTCATATCCCGTTAACTTTCTAATGGCTTTTTTCTGCCCGGGGCATTTTTATAATAAAGATTTTATTCAATCATCAATAGTAACGATTTTAAATTCATAAAATAAATGATTGTTTACCTCTTTCAAGTAGTAGGTCATGAATCCATCAATAATTCCATCCTGTTCAAGTCCTATTATAAGGTTCACTACACTGGTAAAAGCAAACACGGCATAAACTGTAATAATATGAAAAGAAAAAAAGAAATTACTGTATATAAAAAGCCTTGCAAATCAAAGGCTGTCAATATATAGTCTGAAATATTAAACTCTTAAGAGATTAACATCTAACTAGGGGGAGATTTATCTGTTGTGAGGAAAACATCCAGACAGATATCTAACGGACAATATAACTTTTTACCCAGCAATACCTAGTTTAAATATTTTAAGATATCAATATTTTACCACAAAGTGTACTCTCCAAGATAGCTACACTTAATGACATGTACTCCATACATCCACATGCATAGCTCCTACTGACCTCAGTGAGTGATCGGCATCACATGAAGAGGACTGGGCAGCCCTTAGAAACTATCATATAATGTAGACAGCCTCAGTTGCAAACATCTGATCTTCCTTGAGGAAAACTGAACATTCCAGTTATACTCAGAAGAAAGAAGGGGAGGGGCTGGCAGAAAAAGGAAGGAAAATGTGACTTGCCCTTTCTGGGGTGGAGCAGGGTGAACCTGCTTTGCCATCATGAGCCATGACCACGTAGGAAACCTAGTCTGCAAGGTACTCAGTGACTCCATAGGGAGTGTCTTTTATGAATTGAGAGTTGTCAGCAGCACAGAACATATGCAGCAACTTGGAGGAAAAAAGTGTAAGGGTACGGGATGAGTAGCAGAGGGTAAAAATATGCAGCAGGTCTGGGCTATGGGCTCTGCCTGCAAGGTGTGGAGGGGTCTAGGGCTGGAGCTTGAAGCAACTAAATGAGCCAGTAGTTTTTCCTGTAGTGCTCCAGTATATAAGATTTCACTTAAAAAACAATTACATCTCCCCAGCCTTATGGTTGTGACGATAACCTTCAAATATGAAAAGAGTGTATGGATGCCAAGGTGCTTGTCTGAGTCTCTGGACAGCCTAAAACAATAGCACTGAGAGGTGAGAACGACCTCGTTCATCACACTTTGGTGTTAACACTGAAGCCTAGTGATGGTTATTAGATATTATTAGTTGAATACTTATTGTGCAAGAATGAAGAGAGACGATCAGATTATGACAATCTGTATCATCTAGGGGCAGCCAACCCTATGGAGCCCAATGGGGAATCCAAACCCCACTGCAGGAGCACAAACCCCAAAGAAGCCCACTAAGCCCAGTAGGAGAATGGATCTCAGTGAGGAGGAGCCAGGTCTGACATGTTCAATAAGGTCCACTGTGTCGCCTGAGCTCCAGCAAGGGAGAACAAAACTGAATGGGCCCAGCAGAGCATATTTTTAACCTTTCTACAGTCCTCTGTGAGTATCTCATTTTGGCTTTCAAGTGGTGGAGTTGGTTTGTTGGCAGAGGCTGAAGATTAGCACTACCTTTCCCCTCATCCCCTATTTCAACCCTTGCTGAGCTCATTCAACTTCCAGTGGAAGTTGAAATCCACTTAGCACCCTACCTCATTGGGCCCAAAGTCATAAAGAGGTTAAAAGCATGTTACCCTTCTATAGACAAAAATGGTAACAGCCATAAAATATGTCCCCGTGAGATGTAACTTTCAAACCAATGAATAAATACTTAATTAGCTTTGATTATACTAATGCATACCATAAAAAAGTGGGTCTTTTGGAGGTTTTCTTTTGACCAGAGTACGGGCTACTAGAGCAACGAAAATCAGAATCAGGAATCCAACTGCTACAATTGCCCAGGAACTGAAATTATTAAAAAAAATAGGGAATTAAAAACAAGCACCCATGTGCCCCCTTCAACTCTGCAGTTTTTCTTATCAGCTAACCTCAAAAGGATCACTTTTCAAAAGCAAAAGAACACTCCCTTAATCTTAAATTAAACACAATTACTAATGAAAAATTTTGCTTTTTAAAATCCTTGCAGAGTGTACCATATTATACTTTTTTACTGTTTTTCAGACCTTCCATGCCTGCTTGTTACATGTGATCATCTATAAAAAGCAAATACTAAAATAAACAACTAGTCCAGAAAGCTAGATTGTCAGACTAAATTCAGTTTCCATGCTGACATTAGCAAAAACTGGGACAAATAGCTGTGAAAGTCATATATGCATAGATTTTTAGGTCAGAAAGGATCATTATGAACATGCCACAAAAAAGTACCTATCTGTGAAAGGACATGTTTGCAATGTAAAATTACAAAAAAACAAATTGATCAGCTGGCTCAGAACTAGGGGTAGCATAGTGCAGTGCTCCGTGATAGCTCTGGGTTCAATTTCTGGCCTCCCTCTCCCAGGCCCTAGATTGCCAGGGACAGGAAATGCTATAGAAGTGTTCTCAGGCTCTGGAGAGAAGTGCTAGTGTGACTCATTGTGAATGCTTTACTAATAGAGTTGATGGGTTCCGCAGGGAGGACTTCCTTTTCCATAAGGATGGGGGCCATAATACAAGGCCTGGAGGATGCATGTTTGAGGGTGTGTAAAGTGCTGGTGGGAAAATGATGGAAATACTCAAGGCACAGAGAGAAAGGAGGAAAACATTAGCTTCCCCAAGAAAAAAAATATTTCAATAGAATTCATTTAAAATCTATTTACATCTCTAGATTGGCAAATTGTGCTAAATTTACTTTAGGACAGATTCTTGAGATCAATCTATCCCCTTTGCGCTTATATACAAAATAATATGGCGAGAATTCAGTAAACCATAAGGTTTTTCAAAAAACATATTTTGAATATTGGAGACATCAGGATATGGTTTCAGAAGATACACTAGTTACAAGTCTGATTTTTCTCCTCAAGAAAATAAATTAGTTAGTTCTATTTAAACAATATGAAAACTGACATTAAAAATTGTTTTACATTTCAGATTTGATCCTTCAATCTTAATTCTGCTATTCAGCCTTAGTGGATCTTGCATTAGACCTACTTACTGAGTAAAGGTTGAAGGACTAAGTACTTCAATTATATAAAATGCAGACTTTCTGCACAATGGTGTGTACCTACTAGAAAGAAATATTGGCAATGAATCAAACATGCACTAACTTTTTAGAAATCTGCCTACTGAATATTACAAAAACCTCTGAAGTATCTGGATCCTTCCAACCCAAACCAGCGACACAGTCTATTACATGCACTGACTTTTTGAAAAACTTTTAGGCAGTGGAGCATACAGACATATCTGATGCTAACTGGGTCCCTACGCTCCTTTAGTCCTGAAGTTTCTTAGGAGAGAGACTCTTAAGATCCTTTTCTACATTTTAAATCAAAAGTTTATCTCAAGTTTTTGCAGAACTTTGTAGAACAGTGGAAAGTCTTCTGGGACCTCTTGTTGGGCACAGTTGAGGAAACTCTCCCTTGGATGATGAGATACAGAAAAATGGAAACTACTCCAGTGCAGTAAGACTTAGGACCTGATTCTTCACCCACTAAAGTCAATAGCAAAACCCTTAACTGACTTCTATGGGGGCATGATGGTGACCGTAGGCTCTGATGACTCTGGAACTGACTATGAATGGTGTGGTGACTTCCACAGTTTTGAAAGGGAAAACCCTGAAGGATTTTTGTGGTTGGGCACAAAAACCCATTAAGAACTTATCCAGGCTGGCTTTGGAGCTGCAGTTTCCAAAGGGAATTCCACCCAAGATCTCTCCTCCACCCCTTCCCACAGCCACAGTGCTGATACCTGAGAACTTGATATAGGATTTCTATGTCTTCCCATGCCTCTTGTTTAATCTTACTGCTTTACCTGATGACAGTTTCAGAGTGGTAGCCGTGTTAGTCTGTATCAGCAAAAACAATGAGGAATCCTTGTGGCACCTAAGGGTACATCTACACTACGGGATTATTCCGATTTTACATAAACCGCTTTTATAAAACAGATTGTATAAAGTCGAGTGCACGCGGCCACACTAAGCACACTAATTTGGCGGTGTGCGTCCATGGTCCAAGGCTGGCATCGATTTCTGGAGCGTTGCACTGTGGGTAGCTATTCCGTAGCTATCCCATAGTTCCCACAGTCTCCCCTGCCCCTTAGAATTCTGGGTTGAGAGCCCAGTGGCTGATGGGGCAAAAATCATTGCGCGGGTGGTTCTGGGTAAATGTCGTCAGTCATTCCTTCCTCCACGAAAGCAACGGCAGACAATCATTTCGCACCCTTTTTCCCTGGATTGCCCTGGCAGACGCCATAGCACGGCATCCGTGGAGCCCGTTCAGCTTTTTTTTTACTGTCACTGTATGTATA
>NC_133777.1:67840226-67967679 GCF_003597395.2 Chelonoidis abingdonii | reverse complement strand
CACACTAACCCTAATCCGATATGGTAATACCTATTTTAGCGCTACTCCTCTCGTTGGGGAGAAGTACAGAAACCGATTTAAAGAGCCCTTTATATCGATGTAAAGGGCCTCGTAGTGTGGACAGGTACAGCGTTAAATCAGTTTAATGCTGCTAAAATCGGTTTAAACGCTTAGCGTAGACCAGGCCTTAGAGACTAACATTTATTTGGGCATAAGCTTTCACACCAGTTCTGCAGTTTCGACAAAAAAAAACTTCAAAAACAGACTCCAACGTGAAACTGCAGAACTAGAATTAATTTGCAAACTGGACACCATCAGTTTAGGAGTGGTTGGGTCATTAGGAACCCTAAACCTAATTTCCTCAATCCTAATTTTCCCCTACTGTTACTCACACCTTCTTGTCAACTGTCTGAAATGGGCCACTCTCATACCACTTCAAAAGTTATTTTTTCTCCCTTGATATCCTGCTATTAAATGAATTGTCTGGTTAGACTGACCTCACACTTGGTAAGGCAACTTCCATCCTTTCATGTATTTATACCTGCTCCTGTATTCTCCGCTCCATGCATCTCATGAAGTGGGTTCTAGCCTATGAAAGTTTATGCCCCAATAAATGTGTTAGTCTCTAAGGTGCCACAAGGACTCCCCCTTGTTTTTGCTTTACATGAGCTATTCTGCCCCAGCAGAAGACAACTTCTTGCTCCACCAGCCCAGCCCTGCTCCAGGGCCCCAGCGTTCAGCTCCTCAGGCCCAAACCCAGATCCCAGCTCTTAGCCTTTTGCACCCATTTCCCGCCTAAATCACTTGTCTTGGTCCCAGCTTAACCCTACCCCTACCCTCAAGCGCTCAGCCTCCAACCCTCCCGGACTCAGCTCCCCTGCCCCGGCCCGCGGCCTCAGCTCCCAGCCCCGGCGGCCTCGCCCGCCCACTCCCTTGGCGCTGGCTATTGTTGTACCTCTCGGGTCCACATTTGTCCTTTCCATGCCCAGCTGCTAAAAATACGCTGCGCAGCGAGCAGCCTGGCTGGGACCGCGCCCCGCCCGGCCCCCCGGCTCCCACTCCCAGCCCAGCCCGGGATCCCCCTGTGGGACTCACCTGCTGCTGGCGGCTAGGAAGTTGAAGAGGTAAGTGACGGGGATGGCGGTGAGGGACAGGACGAAGACCCCGGTGGCAGCCGAGGCGCTCATCCCAGCAGCGGCTCCGCTCACAGGGCGCTTCGCATGGTCGGAGACAATGGCCCAGCTCCGCGGTCCCCGCCCGAGCGCCGCTCTCTGCCCCTTAGACCTGCCCTCGGCGGCCGCGGCTCAGCCCGGCTGCCCCGCTCATCGCCCGCTGCTGGGGGGCAAAAGCCCCCGTCGCTGGCAGGCTGCGCGCCGCAAAGGTTAACGCCGCCCGCCGCGGCAGAAACCGGAGCCCCCCGTTGTTCTTCCAGCAGCAGTGACAGGACTGACAACTGCGGCTGCCTCGCTTCATTCCACAGCCGCCCGGGACTCTCCCTCCGCCCGCAGGCAGCGGCATGAGAGTTATTGTGACCTGGCTGGCACGAGCGAGCCAAGAGCCATCGTCACCCCTGGCCTGCTGCACATGGCCCCATGCGGAAGGGAGGCCGGGCTCTGGGGGACGCCTGGTAAAGTCACTGGTCTTTATCGTCCCGGGCCAGCTGCCCTTGCAAACTACTGCGGGGCGTTATTAGCTCAGTGCACTGGAGCAAGGAGTCCCCAACGCGAAAGTGAGCGTGCAAGGCAGTTGTTCCAGCTGTAGTGGTTAAAGAGACAGAACAGAGCCCACTTCCCCTTTTTCCCCATGTTTGTAACAATAGGTATAGAAATCTGTTCACATTCTTTTTTTTTTTTTTTTAACAAAATGTGAGTAAAACCACACTTGGGCTTGGACTTCAGCAGTGTTCTCCTTGTGCAGCACTGAATACAGGAAACTCACAAGCAAGCTCTGACTGGACTAGAAACAAAGTGAACGCTACCTGCCTGTTTTCTTCCAGCAAGTTGAGTGAAGCACACAAAGTCAAAGGGACTAGGCAATTATACTGAAAGGCAGCATATTTAAAACTGGTAAAGAATATTCTGTCCATGGGACATTTAGCCTGTGGAACTCATTGCCACTAGAAGTCATTGAGGCCAAGAGCTTAGCAGGATTCAAGAAAGGATCATGGGAAGGTTATATCGATTACAACCAGAGTTATAATAGGTAGGATAAAAAAACCAAAATTCTTGGGGGGGGGTGTATGTTTTGAAGAGATCTATAGATCCTCATATTTCAGGATATATGGCAATTGCTAGTAATGGCATAAGGAGGAAACTTTTCCTATGAGTAGGTTATTTCATAACTGTATCATATAGGATTTTCTGCATTTTCCTCTGAAGCAGCCATGTTGGTGAGAGGATACTTGACTAGATTGGCTACTGGTCTGATCCAGTCTGGCAATTCCTGTGTTCAACAAATGGCAAGAATGGTGAAAAGTAAATGAGAGTTCTAAAATTCTTTATGTTTTAGCAAACAACCATCTTATTGGGCAAAATAGATAAGGAAATTTATATTTAGAATTATTTTATAACCTGATACTTTCCCTTTAAGTGTGGAAAACTTGTTTTAAATTAAATATATTTAGTTTGTCCCAAAATAAAGTAATTCATAAGCCAGAAAATACTTTTACATGCATGAGAAACTTTAGCCACACAGAGCTCTCAAAGCTGCAAACCAAGGTAAAGGGTGGGTCATAATGTATATAGCAAATTAACTGTTAAAGGGAAAATATTATTGCCTCAGGTCCCTCACCAAAAGTTCTTAACCAAAGTAAGCAGTCTTGGGATAAGACGCAAGATCTTGTCATGGATCAGTAACTGGTTAAAAGAAAGGAAACGAAGGGTAGAAATACATAGTCAGTTTTTACAGTGGAGAGGGGGGATCCACCAAGGATCTGTACTGGGACCAGTGCTGTTCAACATAGTCATAAATTATCTAGAAAAAGGGATAAGGTATCAAAGTTTGCAGATGATACAAAATTACTAAAGACAGTTAAGTCCAGCTCTGTCTGTGAAGAGTTACAACGGGATCTCACAAAAGCTGATGACTGGGCAATAAAGTGGCACTTGAATTTCAGAGTTGATAAAGGCAAAGTAATGCACATTAGAAAATATAATCCCAACTATGCATACAATATGATGGGGTCTAAATTAGCTGTTACCACTCAAGACAGAGATTTTGGAGTCATTGTGGTTAATTCACTGAAAACATCTGCTCAATGTGCAGTGGCTGTCCAAAAAGTTAGCAGAATATTAGGAACCATTAAGAAAAGGATAGAAAATAAGACATTAAATATCATAATACCATTATATAAATCAGTGGTATGCCCACACCTTTGAAAACTGTGTGCAGTTCTGGTAACCACATCTCAAGAAAGACTTATTAGAATGGGAAAAAGTAGAGAGAAGGGCAACAAAAATGATTAGGGTTATGCAACAGCTTTCATATGAGGAGTGATTAAAAAGATTGGAAGTGTTCAGTTTGGAAGAGACTACCAAAGGGGGATATGATAAAGGTCTATAAAATCATGAATGGTGTGGAGAAAGTGAATAAGAAAGTTATTTATCCCTTCACAAAACACAAGAACGAGGGGTCATCCAATGAAATTAGTAGGCAGCAGGTTTAAAACAAACATAAGTACTTCACACAATGCAAAATCAACCTGGGAACTCATTGCCAGGGGATGTTGTGAAGTCTGAAAATATAACTGGTTTCAAAAAAAGAATTAGATATGTTCATGGAAGATAGGTCCATCAATGGCAATTAGCCAAGAGTGTCAGGGATGTGACCGCATGCTCTGGGTGTCTTTAAACCTATGATTGCCAGAAGCTGGGACTAGACAACAAGGGAACAGATCATGCGATAACTGCCCTATCCTGTTAATTTCCTCTGAAGCAACTGGCATTGGCCGCTGTCAGAAGACAGGATACTGGGATAGATGGACCATTGGTCTGACCCAGTATGCCCATTCTTATGCTCTTAAGCTGTTGACCATTTAGAGCCAGAGAATGGATAGATTTTGTGGGTCAGAAGAATTTCTTTGGCTTTCATCATCATGTACAAATAAATCACTTTACAGCTTTTTTTATTTTAAATTGTGTGACTTTTGGCTACAGCCAGATTCAGTGCAGGCAAGAGTTCCCATCACTGCTCTGCCAAGGTATCTTAATACTGTCATGCAACATCCCCTGCTGTTCCAGCCCTCTTCCAATCCTTGAGCAGAAAGTCCCAATCATGGCAAACAGTGTGGTGAGCAAATATCCACTAAAGAGTAGGAAGCAGTTTCACTGCCTGTCTATCTAGTACAGGGGTGTGCAAACTTCTAGGCCCGAGAGCCACATTTGGGTTTGAAAATTGTATGGTGGGCCATGAATGCTCCCAAAATTGGGGGTAGGGATGCGGGGGGGGAAAGTTGAGGGCTGGGGGTACAGGAGGATGCTTCGGGCTGGGACTGAGGGGTTTGGCGGGAGGTAGGGAGATCAGGGCTGGGGTAGGGGGTTCAGGTGCAGGAGGGGGTCGGGGTGCCGGCTCCAGGTGGTGCTTATCTCAAGCAGCTCCCAGAAGCAGCGGCACGTCCCCCCCTCCGGCTTCTATGAGGAGGCGCAGTCAGGCATCTGTGTGCACTGCCCTGTCCGCAGGCGCCACCCTTGCCGTTCTCATGGGCCACAGTTTCCGGCCAATGGGAGCTGCAGGGGCAGCATACAGAGCCCCTAGGCTGCCCCTACGTGTAGGAGCCGGAGGGGGGACATGCTGCTGCTTCTGGTAGCCATGCAGAGTGGGGCAAGTCCCTGACCCCACTCCCTGGCAGGAACCTGAGGGCTGGATTAAAACGTCTGGAGGGCCGGATGCAGCCTCCAGGCCGTAGTTTGCCCATCCCTGGTCTAGTAGCAGAAAATCCACCTGCAGTGTGGCTGCAGTAACCCAGACTGGCCACAGCTCCACTCAATACAGTTACAGCAGGGCTGCCCAGGGAAACAGGATCCAGGAACCCAGGAGAGGCTCTGAATCAATACACCTTCCAAGGTAACCACTTCCAGCAGATCTCGTGTGACAGTACCTCTGCTTGTCTTCCCCGGAAAATCCTCCTTACCTATTATTACCTATTAGCGGTATTGGGGAACAGCAGGATTATAACTAAGTTTATGTGAGGTGAGAGTAGGCAGGCTCCAGTGAGGCTTTCTTCTTCTCCCCTACCATAATGGTGCTCACTTGTTCTGCATCATGGCCCATTTCATTCTCTTGCATGTGCTAAACAATATGTTGAGTGGCTGCGAGGGACAGCAATGACCTAGTGTTTTACACAGCTGCTTGTGACCCCAGGCAAGTCTTGTCCTCATTCCTGGCATTGTCTCCATCTCTATTTCTCTTGGCATGTCTTCCAGCCAGTTTACTGGCTCCCAATTCCATCCTTTACTGTGCACATTTCACTCATCTTTCAGCCTTTCCCCAGTATTCCCTATCACTCCACAAGATGGTGACCATTACTATTAATTAGTATTGGCCAATACTCAAAAATGTGCTCAGTATTATACACAAGCCCTGAGATGCTTGCAGTTTGTATAGTCAGAGAAGACAATTCAGCCACACCCTGGGTGAGATCAGGAAGGTTCTGTCTAAAAGTAGGGATTTTACATTTATATATGGGTAGATGGCAACATTTTAGTGATATGGATTAGTGTTTGTGGCCTTCACAGAAGACATGAGTTTTCACTTTGGATTTCAAAAAAGAGGGTGGATGCCTGGCACAGTGGGATAGGAAATAAACTCTAGGTGTAGAGGGGCAGCAGAGATGAATGCATAGAGATAAGAATAAGAGTGGTAGCCGTGTTAGTCTGTATCAGCAAAAACAATGAGGAGTCCTTGTGGCACCTTAGAGACTAACAAATTTATTGGGCATAAGCTTTTGTGGGCTAAAACCCACTTCATCAGATGCATGGAGTGGAACATACAGTACGGAGGTATAAATACACAGCATATGAAAAGATGGGAGTTGCCTTATCGAGTAGGGGGTCAGTGGTAATGAGCCAGTTCAATTAAAGTGGAAGGAGATAAGAATGAAAGTGATGAAAGGAGTGGAGAACTGGGAATTCCATCCCTTCTCCTGTTATTAGGAACTCCAACTGACTTCTCAACCGCCATCGAACCTACAGCTTCAAACATTCCATCTCGTCTCCAATTATAGGACCTGTTGCTATTGAGCTTTCCCCCTTTCCAATACTGCATTCCTTCTACTATTAAAGGAGCTCTAGTTGTCATTTCCAATGGTCAAAAGAACCTTCTGCCTCCAACATTCCATCCAGTCTCCTCTCAAAGGAGCCCCCAGATATCATGCCTAACAGGCAGAGACCATTCAACGATGTCAACATCCCAGCCTTTCCTTTAGAGAGGCTTTCAAGGGTCATTTCCACCAACCACTGAACCTTCTGATTCCAACATACCATCCCTTCCCAAAATGTCCTGCCTGCTTATTCAATCACAACAGAGAGAATACCATTGCCTGTATCCCGTTATATATGCTCCCACAACTCAATGACATTGCATATACCCTGTATACTATTGCCTCTTCTTCTAACCACTTGTCTCATTCTGACAGCAATGTTGCCCCTCTGCCAAGCAGTAGCAGATGTCAAGAGTCTTGCAGGTTGATTTCTCGGTGCAGGAGAAATCAATGACATAGAATTTGGGTATAGGCCAAGTGTAATTAGCTTTATTTACACTATATGCACTAATCCTGGAGCAGAGATACTGGCAATCCTTTCTTTTACACCACTGACCATCTCTCAGGGAGCAACTTTGCCTCAAGACTTGGCTTTAATCAGAGACCAAGGCAGAAAGCAATTACTTTCTTGCCACTCACTCAGCAGACTCTGCCCAGAACCTTGTATACTCCCAAACTAACACAGCCACCCGCATTTCTTCCAAGATTTAAGAACTTGCTTGCACATGAAGAAAGCAAACTTTGAAGACTATGTGTAACAGTGCCACCTGGTGACACGTGCAATAACAATATTATGTAAATAGCAGTCGGTTTAGAGTACATTTAGCAGTCTAACTAGTAATCGAAATATTATATGTGTGCAATGTTGGTGAGTTATTGTTGCCATGAGAATTGTAATCTTTCCATTTCTTGTCCCTTATGCATTAAATTTGTCATTTTAATGTTTCAGAATCATATTTAATTAATAACTAGGAACTTTATCACTCAGCAGTGGAAATGCCACCACTTGTGGATGCTACACAATAACTTTGACTTTGCACATCAATGCTGCACAATAGCGTGTGTATGGCAGGAGGAGAGGAAATTATCTCAGTATTTGGCCCTTTGTTGATCATGAAAGCAAGCAGGTGAGAATATGCAGATGATAAGAGTAAGCAAAGTGATTCATAAGCTTCCCTACATACCTCACTGCAGACCTATAACTGTCCTGAATCCAACCTATTCCACTGTTGAAGCTCTTGTGAGTAGGGACCATACATTGCACCAAATCATGCTATGTTGTAAATCCTGTCTAATATGGAGCACCAGTTTTTAGCAAAGCAATGTGACATTGCACAGAGAGTCAGGAAACCTGAGTTCTATTCCCAGCTCTGCCAATGTCCTACAGTGGACCTTTGGGTACCTCACTTCACTTGTCTGTGCATCTATTTTGCTTGTCTTTTAGATTGTAAACTCTTTGGGACATGGACTGTCTCTGTGCTAGGTACTATACATACACCTACCATAAATCTCAAGGCCCTGATTTTGGTAATGGCATCTAGGTGCGACTATAATGTAAATAACAACAGGATGGTGTTTTTGTGATTTGGACAAATGGGGCTAAAAATCCAGACTCTAAACTTATTTTCACTTGTAATCAGTCAAGCATTTGATCCTCAGACTTCAGAGGTGTTGTGAAAGGCCATTAGCTCACTGTAACATGTAGTGCACAATGTGAACCAAAAGACATTTCATAAATTGATGACTTCCAAGAATCCACCATCATATTCTGGGGTATGTCTGAAACGCCAACAGTAGTGAGTAACTAGCAGCAGAAAACATAGATGAAAGCTCATGATTTACTCAGAAACAGCCTATGCAAGACTGTCTTTTGCTGGATCCATGCATTAGAGGCCAACATTTGATCTCATTTAAGACAGTGACAAAAGTATCGTCAATTTCAATGAGACCAGGATTTTGGCAAATTTTATGGGGCTGTAATTCAGTCCTTCAGGATTCTGTTGGCTCACAAACCAATTGAATTTCATTTTCCAGTTTAGTGGTATCACCAGAACCTCTCAATGGAATTACAGCCGCATAATTCACAGTTGCTTGTTGCGTATGCTGTGTGTGCCACCTAGCCCTCCAGTTGTACTCATAGTAACACAAGAGCAACATGCAAAGAGGAAGCAAACAATGATAAAAGTCCATTTCATTATTAAATTGAATATCAATGAACCATAGATTTGAAGCAAACATTAGAACATATTTATGGTAAGTAAACTTTAAAATTGTAAACATGAGTATTCTCACTGAAAAGCAGAGTCTAAGAATTACCTACATATCCAAGCACAATTATTTTTTTGTACTGACACTGTGCTTGGCGTTCTTCAAGACACAAAGATAAAATCAGTCCCTGCCCCTAAGAGCCCTGAATCTAAGGCCCTGATTCTGAATTGGGCTCTTCACAAGCAGAAGTCTTAGACCCCCACTAATTAATCTAGGCTCCATGCAGCTGCAGGGAGCTCCCTGGCTGGAGGGAAGAGCAGTGCCTCAGAGAAGAGAGGACACACAGGGAGTTCTAAAGGAAGAGATAACTTTATCATTTTTAAAAATTATTGTAAACTCACAACTTGTGGGAATTGTGTAATGTAGGAGTTGCGAGGATGGCAACATGAGTGTCTTCCTTTGCCAGTTACAACAATCACAGCCATCAGATACATAGATGTTTATAAACATCTAACTGAATATGAAAAGGAAAGGACTCTCCATCAAATGGTTCCAGATACTGACCTCCTTTGAAAAGCGCTTTCAGCTCTACTGATGAACGGCACTATATAAAAGCTAGGTTTATTATTATTATTTCTAACTGTGGAACACAATAAGCTACAAATACATTATTTGCTATGAAGCATTCTCTCTGTTTTGGTAGTGGGAGAAGGATGCTGATTGCTTATCGGAACAATCTGTAACCATTTTAAAAATATGTGCCGGTTCCAAAACTCGCATCAGAACAGCAAACATTGATTGAGTACATGCAAACAAAATTGAACGCTTGTGGGGAAAGCGAGGGGCTGAGAAGATCCATAAGAGAGGAGAATGAAATAATTCCAAGAGCAAATGGCTGAAAACAATACCCTCTTTCAAAAGAAATCTTCTGAGATCTCAGTTACAGAGCTGGCCCTGACCTGTCAGTAAAGTGGAACAAGGCCACTTGGCAAACATCTTTGTGCTTCTGGTAGATCCCCAAGAATTGTGCATATCTCAGGAATCTGTGAGGCATGAGAGCTGAATCCTCTGCTTCTGTATCATGTGCAAATAGACCTCCTCCTCCAATTCAACCCTGATAGGATTCAAAAGAAAGCCCATCATGGGAATGTCCTACTGTGACACGCTGTATCTCAGGGGAACACCCTACACCCCCATGTTCATCCCTATAATATGATTGTGTGGTATCCAATGCAAAGTTTGTCATGTTGGGCAGCTTCAGAAGGCTCATGATGTACTGAGCATTGCTGTTATGGTAATGTTATAGTGATGTTATAGGTTGTAATTTCATGTATATAGTTATGAGGATGAAAATGTCCCCTCATGGCTTAAAACAAGCCCAGGCAAAACTCTTTAAGAGCTGAGGGGCAGTTCACAACTCATCAGGGCATGTATGGGACAAACCCAGCCCAGCCTCACAGGAACAAAGGACACTGGCCTAGGCAGCAACAAAGGATCTGTTGGACTATCCAGTGAGTCACCCCACTTCCCTTGGTCAGTTTGGACTATGATGAAGTGATGCTCACCTGACCATGAAGAGGGAGAGCAAAGCCAAGAGGGAAAAAAGAACATGATAAAAGGGAGAGACATTTGCCATGCTCTTCCTCTCTCTTCCACCTACATCTACAGACACTACCACCAAGCGAATGAAGCACTGATCAAAGGGGAGAGCCTGGCTGAAGAGCAACCAGCCAGCCTGTGAGGAGACGCATCTAAGTTTGTAAGGGCACTGAAAGTGTTAAGACCAGCTTAGAACATATTTTGCTTTTATTTCATTTGAACAAATCTGACTTGTGTTTTGACTTATCATCACTTAAAATCTATCTTTTGTGGTTAATAAATTTGTTTTTTTATTCCTGAAGCAGTGAGTTTGGTTTGAAGCATGTCAGAGACTCCCCTTGGGATAACAAGCCTGGTACATATCAATTTCTTTGTTAAATTGATGAACTCATATAAGCTTGCAGCATCCAGCAGGCATAACTGCACACTGCAAGATGGAGGTTCCTAGGGTTGTGTCTGGGACAGGAGATATTGACTAGTGTCATTTGGTTGCACAATCCAAGCAGCGGCTGCCCAAAAGTGCTCACTCACATGCTGAGAGCAGCTTACATGCTAGAGGCTTTGTGTGAACAACCCAGGAGTTGGGGTTCTCACAGCAGAGCAGAGTAAGGCTGGCTCCCAGAGTGGAGGATTGGAGTGACCTAGCAGATCACCAGTCTAGATAACAGCAGGGGAATGTCACACCTACTCCCAATGGTTTCTTTAACAAAAAAGGCACTGAAGTTAGCCTGTGCTGGCTTAAGCTATTATGCAAACTTCAGAAGCTTGTATCTCAAACACTCTGCCACACTTTGACCTTCTGTAGTGCTTGCTAGTGATCAGCAAAACCATCTCATTCATATGATACAACCCAGTTGAACTTTGTCTGTAGTCTTTTATCTTTACCTGAGCCATTCCATATACATAATGAAATCAAATGAAAAGTTGCTCTTGGTCAATTAATACTGTATGTTTCATATAAACACTTTCCTCTTTATTAATTTCTGTTGCACTTCCTAGATAGAAACTGAGTGTACTAAGAAACCAAAGAACAGAAAAGGGTTTAGTAATGTTTACTTGTACCCCTTTTGGGAAATGTGGTGTGTGTTATTTCTGATTTGTGCAGGGAAGTACAATCCCATGACATCACCTTTAAAAATGGCTGTGATCCACATGCTGATACTGCCAAAGAAAACTGGCCAAAATTTTTGAACCAGGGAGCTGGCACAAAGATTACAAGGTAAAACAAATGTCTGATCCTCAGTGTTCACATACAGGAAAGCCAAGTTTGACAAAGACAGCTGTGATAACAGTTTTCTTTCTTAGCCCTGTGGATTGCTGCCGCATATACCTATGTTTTCTCTCTCTATGTCTCTCTTCTCCCTTGTTGTCTCTTGTGTATTTTTGTGATTTTTTTTTACATTATTTTCATTCTCATTCCTTTCTCCCCTCTTTTTCCTTATCCTTCTGCACATGTCTCAAAGTTATTTTCCCTTCTGTCTCTCCTGCACATCCTTCTTTCTCTCTCTCTGCAGTTACCCACCTTGTCTCTGCTTCTCTATCTTCCAGCCCCAGCCCCATTTTTCTCTCCTTTCCCTCCGTCTCTCCTTTACCCTAGTTCACTGCCCTATCTTTGCTTTCTCTTCTCCTCCCATCTCCTATCTCCTTTCTCCTCTCTTCCTGATGCATAACTGGCAATTTGCATACATTTTACCAGGGAGAATTATTTTAATAAGCAGGAGGTCTGGAGGCCACTCGGGCACTCAGCTGATGGACAATTCTGCAGGTGCTCTGGTGAATTTTAGGTTATTTTCTTTTTAGTAGGGAAGAGGGGGAAATAAAAATGCCCATAACCCCTCCCCACAGTGATGCCCAGATCACCTGTTGATTTGAAAAAACATCCTTAGAAAATAAAGGTTTTTTTTCCTGTATAGCCTCATAGCTCTCATTTGCAGCTTTCTTCTTTCTCTCCATGGCTTGTACCATCTCTCATAAAATGTTAAAAGTTTCATTTACTGCCTACCACTACTCTAAGTGTAGCTGGGGACCTGTGTGCCATCCAGCTGCACCACTGATCAGGAAAGGCACAGAGGTGATGATTTCTCTAGCTGTATTCTCTTAAGTGAGTAGAGTGAATGCACTTTCAACAGAGATCCCCTGTCCAGTGCTACTTCTGGCCAGTGACTGCTATGCTGTTTCTCCTTGTTGTGTCCTTTCCTGCTTTTGCCTATCACATTGAAATTGCCTCTGCCTTGTCCAGGGTCTTCTGTTCAGTGGAATAGTCCATTCTTGTTTTGTCTTAGTTTTGTCCTAATTATAAACCTGCACACAGGATGGTGACATATTATTTTCCTCTGATAAGCACATGCTTCAACAAAGTCTGCCAAGCCATGAGAGATGATAAATGGTATTGAGTGCCACAAGTAATTTAAGATTGCTGTTGTACTTACAACAAAACTCCAGCAGATGGCAAAAGGATCCAGATTACTTCTCACTTGATACTTCTATGCCAAACTATTGTGCTAATAATCTTGAATTAATATAGCTTCTTCCAAACAATTTATTTCATATTCTTACTGATATATATCTTTCTAGTTGGACATCTTGTAAAGGACATTTTATCAAACTGAATTTATGTGGGGAATGGTAGGTAGGCAGAATATAATTACCCCTCACCTTCCTGTCCATTACAGCTGCATTGTGGTGTGCAGCTGCACTAGAGTACAGTGAGCATAGGACGTGTCAGAAATGGCTTCCCATCAGAAATTGACACTGAGAGTGGACCATTTTTTCTCTCCCAGTCAAAACATGCATTCCCTTTTTCATAGGCATAGGGGTGGTAAATTAAAAAGGAGGTGGTCTTTGTTTCAGAATTTGCTGCACCTCATCTTCCCACATCGCTGATCCAGGGTTGCAAATCCTGTTGGATGGTAGCTTCAGTGCCAAAATTTGCAACCCTCAGCTGTATTCACTGGATTTTAATTTCAGAAGTGCATAATAATTTCTATTTCACTATTTCAAAAATGTACATATGCAAAATATTTTAACTAAAATAATTATTAAACTTAAAGTTTTATGTTGGTTGTCACAGGTACATTAAAATATAAATTTGGTAAACATTAATTTATATTTCAACTGCAGAATTTCAAGAAACTGAAGAAATATTTATCTTAAAATTATTAAACAGTAAATATGAGTTGTTCAGTCCCATGTATTGCAATATACATTTCTATAGCTATCACAACTCTGTACACTTTGTGCAGTTGTACTTCTCCCCCTTATTATTTAAAGTGATATTTTGAGTGTTTTCCTGTAGAACTCAGGACACGTGCCCAATTGCAGGAGTCATACACTACCTTAGAAAAGTAGTCAAGTGTCATTGTGATTGGTTTGGACACAGTGATCCCCTTAGGACTGTCACCTGATGTGCTGAAATTACCTCTGAGCCTGTTTTCCCTGCCAGGTTGGGACTCCAGAACCCTGCCTTGTTGAGCCAGACACACTAGCCTGCTGCAACACAGACCCAGGTCTGGTCCATGCCCCCAAAGCTGCAGACTTTAACTGAAAACCACTCAGCAGGTTACCTAACTCCAGCACTCAGACACCCAGCTCCCAATGGAATCCAAACCCCAAATAAATCCTTTGTATTCTGTATAAAGCTCATACAGGATAAATTCATAAATTGTCTGCCCTCTAGAACACTGATAGAGAGATATGCACAGCTGTTTGCTCCCCCCGGTATTAATCACTTACTCTGGGTTCATTAATAAACAAAAGTGATTCTATAAAGTATAAAAAGTAGGATTTCAGTGGTTTCAAAGTAATAAACAGAACAAAGTAAGTCACCAAGCAAAATAAAGCAAAAACACGCAAGTCTAAGCCTAATACATTAAGAAACTGATTACAGGTAATATCTTACCCTCAGAGATGTTCCAATAAGCTTTTCACAGACTAGACTCCTTCCTGGTCTGGGCCCAATCCTTTCCCCCAGCTATAGTCTTTGTTAGATCCAGAAGACATCTCAGGCATAGGTGCTGACTTTCCCTTTGCCCAGTGGGTGCTCGAACCCTGCCCCTGCACAGTCATCACCCTGCCCCCATTCCACCCCTTCCTCCAAGTCTCCTCCCCCATTCTACCCCCTTCCCCACATTCCCGCCCCTGCCCCGCCTCTTCTCCGCTTCCTCCCCTGAGCGTGCTGTGTCCCTGCTCCTCTCCCTCCCTCCCTGAAAGTCCAAAGCGCCACCAAACAGGGAGGGAGGTGGAAGAGTGAGGCGCAGCACACTCAGCAAATGGGAAGAGGAGGCGAGGAGAGGGTGGAGGGAGCTTGGTTGCCAGTGGGTGCTAAGCACCTGCTAATTTTTCCGCTTAGGCATCTATGATCTCAGGTGGTAAGCAGGGGTTTTCTCATGACTGCCACCTCTTTGTCCTGCTCCATCCCCTTTTATAGCTTTGGCACAAGGCAGGAATCTTTTGTCTCTGTGGGTCCCCACCCCTCCTTCTAAATGGAAAAGTACCAGATTTTAAGATGGATTTCATTATCAGGTGACATGGTCACATGTCACTGTAAGATTCCTAGTCTCCATTCCCCATGGGCTGGCCCACACCTACATAGGAAAGCTTTCAAGTAACTAAGGCCATTTATAACTGATTATTTCTGGAGCACCCTTAATGGCCTCCAGTTAATATGTTTATATCAGTGATACAAGTTTATACCTTATTCTCCTAACTCCAGATATAGAAATAATACATGCAAACAAATAGGATGAACACACTTAGTAGATTACAAGCTTTCTAATGACACCATACAAAATGTATTTTGTGTAAAGCATATATTCAGTTATGTCATGTTCATAAACATATTTCCATAAGGCATATGGAATGCAACATCAGTCATTTTAATTTATTAATTATTCAAAAAAACATTTAATTCACACGAGTATAAAATGATATTTTACTGAACATTGGCTAGAATTAAATTCTATGAATTTTACTTTCTAGATGGCTATAACCTGTAATCACATTATGGCTCATACAGATGTGTGTGAGGTATGTATTTGTGTGCTGGTATTACCACAAGCCTGATCCTTATCCAGGTTATTCCACGGTGTCTATACGTTATTGACCATGATATTTGTTTTTAAGCTAGGAAGTCATTTTATGTTTCCTTAACTGCTCTATTATGTGGTGTGTGGGTGTGTGTATACTTCTTTTTCCCTTTCTTACCATCAGCTCCTCCAACATTAGGAAATATTTCACTGAATCAACTTTCTCTCAGCATCTCAGTGCATTATTTCAGATAGGGAAGGGCAGCCTCATCTGGGCTTTCTCTACACTGCGCCTTTCCCACACAGCTGTAAGGAGGGGATGCTGACATCAGGGCTTAAGTTCTTATGGAGTATTTCCCAGAGCGCCCCCGCCCTCAAAATGTTACCAAAAACACCCTCCCGGAAGGTTGAAAATATTTCCAGGAGCTCCGCTCGGAACAGCTCTGGCTGCATTTAAGCCCTGGCTGGCATGCACCATGCAGTGAGGAACACAGCCCCTCTGCCACCTGCGCCTTATCCTGGCCACCACTGCACAGGGCTTCCCCCCATACAGTAACTTTTACCCGCTCTGCCCCTCTCTCTCCGGAGGTCTCTCTCCTCTGCCAGCCCTCTCCCCCTTCTCAACACCCTCTCGCACCCTGTCCCTGCCGCCGCCTCCCTGCCCCCTCCTATCCCTCCCCCCCCCCACACGCCCTCACTGCAGCCGCTGGCCCCGCACCGCCCCTCGCAGCTCCCAAACCAACATCCTGATGAACCAAGAACGAGGCAAGCGAAGGGCATGCACATTTCACCCTACCACTCCATCACGGGGCATATCTTCCGCGCAGATGTAACTGACAGAGCGGCAATGCACTGCAGTAGCGCCCGTCCCTGCCTCACGGAAGGCCGTTCTTGCTGACATCTTGACACGTGAGTGATGATGGGGCCCGGCGGCTGGTGAAGCGCGTGCCTTCTCGGAGCGGGAGTGAGCGGAGTCTCGCGGGTGCGGGTTGGCGAGACGGTGGCGAGAATCTATGGAGCGTATAGCCACCCCGAAGGCGGCCGCGCCCGCGGCGCTGAGCAAGCAGGGAGACCGTGTATAATGAGACAGATCGCCCAATCACAAGAGCTCGTTGCAGAGACAGAGCTTACCTTACGCTCTTCACCAACTGAAGCTGCATCACGCTGACGCTCCGTCGTGGTGGGCAAGGGCGGCCCGCGGCAACCCGGCGGCGGGGGGCCCCCCGGGCCCGGCCAGCAGCGCATCCCCGCCCACCGCTTCTTGCTGGCCGCTGGCAGCGCCGTCTTCGACGCCATGTTCAACGGTGGCATGGCCACCACCTCGGCCGAGATCGAGCTGCCCGACGTAGAGCCCGCCGCCTTCCTGGCGCTGCTCAGGTCAGGCCGGGGCGGGGTGGGACCGGGGGCTGCCCTTGTGCCGGCTTGGAGCGGGTTATCCGCTGGCGGTGACTCTTCACCTTGTGCTGCTGCCCTGAGCGCCGACAGCAGCTGGCGGGTTGATGCGTGTGCCCTTGCACTGGCCCCCGCCTCCCTCTGACCGCTGTGTGGGGCTGAGGAGTGAGTGACATTGCTTGTAAACCAGCCGGCTGCAGAAGCCCTAATTATATGTCTTCATGGCTGCTGGTGCCTGGCCCCCTTGCCCTCTCTCCATCTTGCACCTATGCCTGCTTGCTGCTGCACTTTCCTTCACCCTCCTCAACTCCCTCCCCCCCCCCACCTTTGTTCTCTTGTCACTGGTTCAGGATGCTTAATATATTCCTGACCTGTTTGTACCTGGCACAAAACAGATAGAAACCAGGCACAGCCATCCTGTGGTCTGGCAAACAAGGTCAAACTGTTAGTTCCGTGCACAAGAACTTCGTGATTTTTGGGTTTTTCTTTAGTTTTGGACCCTCCTTAGGCTTTATTTGGAGTTGCCCGTTGTGCAAATTGTTCTTGTACCTTCCCTGCAAAGAAAATGCTTATTTCAGGAGACTTAAATGTCCTTACAAAGGGATTGCCTTTGAAGCAAGACAGTGGGAGATGTAGTTTAATAATAGATCTCGTCTGTGTGTGTTGCAATTACTTATTTCCAACTAATGCATAAAGGAAGAATTGAGTCTGCTATTCTGTGTTGTTTATTGATTTGATTCATGGATTTTATTCTTCTTGGGTCAAGTAAAAAGGTGCTTTTTTTTTGCTGCTGTTCTTGTTTATTAAGTGATTATTCACTCATATGCTGTCTATGATCTCTGGCAATTGCAGAGATTTAAGGGTGGGGAGGAATGATCATCTAATCAATTAAAATCCTACACAAAACTAGCCAATTTGAGGCCTAGGTGGCAATTGTCAATGGCAATTTATATGAGAGACAAGGTTATATTGTACATCAAGGTTATTACTGAGAATTGATAACTTGAATAAATTTGTAGATAACTCTTAAAATTCTGTTCAATTAGGCTAAACTTTTTATAAATATAAAAACTGATTAAATTCTATGAAATTTGGGATATGTAGGGCTGGAAGATAATTTCTTGAGGTTCCAAGCCCAGACCCCTGCACTGTAGCAGGATCTAGTACACTTACCATCCATGACAGTTGTTTGTCCAACCTGTTTTTTAAAAAACCTCCAATGATGGAATTTCACACCTCCCTTGGAAGCCTATTCCAGACTTTAACCATCCTTAATGCTGGAAAGCTTTTCCAATGATCTAACCCAGGGGTGGGCAAACTTTTTGGCCTGAGGGCTGCATCGGGTTCCGTAAATTGTATGGAGGGCCGGTTAGCGGTGGGGTTTGTGGCCCAGCCCCCACCTCCTAACCACCCCCCCCCTTGGGACTCGTGCCCCATCCAACCCCCCGGTTCCTGACAGCCCTTCTGGGATCCCTGCCATCCCATCCACACACCTCCACTTCCTGTCCCTTGACTGCCGCCGGACCCCATCCAACCCCTTCTCTCATTCCTGATGAGCACCCGGGACCCCTGCCCCATCCAACCATCCCTTCTCCCTGGCCCCTGACTGCCCCCTGCCACCCCATTCAAACCCCCCAGCCCCGGAGCGCTGGTGGTGCTACAGCTGCACCACCCGGCTGCTACCACCACTGCGCAGCACAGAGCACCGGGTCAGGCCGGACTCTGCCGCTGCGCTGCCCCAGGTGCTTACAGCAGTGCTGCCCAGAGCATTGCGCCAGTGGCGGAGCGAGCAAGCTGAGGCTGCGGGTGAGTGGGGACAGCAGGGGCGCGGCCAGGGGCTAGCCTCTGGCCAGGAGCTTGGGGGCCGGGCAGGATGGTCCCGCCGGCAGTAGTTTGCCCACCCCTGATCTAACCTAAGTCTCACTTGCTGCAGATTAATTCCATTACTTCTTGTCCTTCAGTGGATATGGAGAAATCAATTACTGTCGCTTTGTAAGAGCTTATAAGAATTTTGAGGCTATTTTCAGGTCCTCCCTCAATCTGTTTGTAATGGAATATGGTGGAGCTGGTGTAAGTCCTCTGTCAGTCAAGGTTTTGGAGAGAAAGTTACTGATTTAGGACCCTCCAGAGACTTCTCCACTGAAGTAATACAAGACTTCTAGAATCGAGTGAGGATATCCTGCCTTTTACACTAGGAACCAACAGGGACAAACTATGAAGGGTGGAGAGAATGGGGCACCTGCCCATGCTCTTAGCCAGGAGTTTCCTTCTGTCAGGTGTGGACTTTTAAAAGTCCCATCTCCTGGGAGGTAAAGCAACAGCTGACTTTTGCTGTCCTCGTTCACCTGAAGATATTAGTAGAACATCTCCTTCCTGCTCCACAAGTGACTTGAGCTTATAGCCAAAAACTCCAGTCATGAGTAAGGCTAGGATTTTATTATGGAGGTCACAGAATCCGTGACTTCCAAAGACCTCCATGACTTCAGCCCACAGGCAGCTGGGAGCTGCAGGGTCCCACTGCCGCCCAAGACAACGGAGCCCCCGAGCTCTGAGGTGATCGGAGTACTCTGCAGCTCCCAGCTGCTGGGGGCAGCGAGGGGAGGGCTCCAGCAGCTCCTGGGCACTGGGGGGCTCTAAGTGGCTGTGGGGGGACCTCAAAGTTCCTGGCCGGTGCCCCTTCCCCCCCCCCCCAGCTCCTGGCCACTGGTGGCAGGGGACCTTGCAGCTCAGGGCTGTGGGGGAGGGGGACCTTGGAGCTTCAAGCCCCCATGGGTGGTTGGGGTCCTTGGAGCTCCCAGCCAGGCCCCACAGCTGCCTCACAGTTCCCCATTTTGTGATGGATATTTTTAGTAAAAGTCAGGAACAGGTCACGGGCTTCTGTGAATTTTCCTTTTTTGCCCATGACCTGTCTGATTTTTACTAAAAATATCTGTGACAAAATCTTAGCCTTAGTCATGAGGGAATGGCAAAACTAGCTAGGCGCTAGTGTACAGGGGATAGGTAAAGGTGTATGTTGCAGACAAAATGTTGTTTCTCATGTTAAGAGAATGAAAAAGATGGATATGCAAGGATTTTTAAAAGAGCAACAGCCATAGTTAGAGGTCAAATTTAAGTAGAAAAAGTTTAGGATTAAAGACTTAAGTTTCAATTCTTAAGTTAATTTCTTAACTTTAAGAAATTAAGAATCATGTGTTAAAAAAGAGGCTACAGTTTGAACATTATGGGGGAAAAAAAATGGACAAAGGATAGGGGCCTTAGAATGCAATGGAAGCCACTATATATAAAAGCACTGGCAGACTAGGGGGTTGGTGATGTTTTAAAGGTTACCATATCTTGGAAGCCATTTGGTCTGGAAATATACATCTACGCCTTTGAAATGTGCCTGAATTCTATGTATGCCAATATAAGCACAAAATATAAATTCAGTATGTTTTTTAAAAAACACCCATCCTACTGAAAACTTTAACACAAAGAAATACTTGACATTTTTCTTTCTACTATAATTTTCAAAAAGTGTGACTTCAGTATTATAACTGAGAATACAAAAGTTAAAATGATCCCATTTCCCAATGCATACTGGAAGAAAATGCAACGATTGTTTGTAATATCACATTTATTGGCAAATTTCCTAAAATTAGTGTTCTTTTACAAGCCTGCATTGTAATAAATATCCAAAAGGACAAAAATGAGGCTAGAGAGGCAGGGGATGATGTGGGTAGTGATCTCCTGCCTATGGTAAAGCAAATGAGTTGCTGGGTGACAAAGAGGTTGTTGCTGAGACCTTAAGTGATTATTTGATACTGGGCCCCTGGCCTACACTTTTGGGTCTTGGAAAGTCTCCCTGTTAAGCTATACTGGCAAATCTTAATGTAGATGCAGTTACACCAGAAAAAAAGCCCCTTTGCTGGAACAGCTTATACCAGATCCCCAAGTGAAATAAGCTGTTACCAACAAAAGGATTTTTTTTTTTTATGGTATAACTACATCTGCATTGATGTTTTGCTACCATAGCTATGTTGACCAAAAAAAACCCCCAACCAACCAACCAATCTCTAACATACACTATGCCAGCAAAACTTTCCAAGTATATACCAAGCCTTTAGAAAATTCTTATGTCAAGTCCCCAAATCAGTCTGAACTGTGCTTCTTTCCCCTACCACTATAGTGTTGAAGTTAGTTCTTTTTTGTTGGGGAAATGTACAGGACTTAAATTACAGGTAGTATTTCAAAGAACTTGGAAATTAATTCTCTTTTATCTACCTACAGAGACTGAAGTTTGTCTGTGTTTTGTAAGGCACACTTCTTTACTGCTTTAGTTTGTGATGGCTATCAATTCCTGCAGAAGTACAGATTACTGAACTCTGAAATCAGGTTAAAAACAAGAAGTCAGTTCTCCCTTTTCCTAAAATGCTATTTGTTGGAGGTCTACATGTGCAACTGGCATCTACATCAGTTTCTAGAATTTAGGAAAGTCTGCCTCTATCTTCTCTGCTTGCTCTTAATGGGAGAGGGGTGGGGAGAGCGAGTTATTAAAATAAAAAATTTAAACATATTTGCATATAACAAATTTCAGCAGAGGAAATAAGCTGCATGAAGGTTAGTCCATTCCATTTGAAACAGTCTATTTTTAGCTCTGTTTTCTGGAAAAAGTGTAGAGATTACTAAGATAATAATGCCCATCACTAAGGCTAAGGTTTTTGTCATGGATATTTTTAGTAAAAGTCACCAACTGGTCACAGGCAAAAAAGAAAAAGTCACAAAAGAACAAGTCACAGAAGCTGTGACCTGCCCGTGACGTATACTAAAAATATCCCTGAAAAAATGGGGATCTGTGGGTCCCCACAGCGCCTGAAGCGGGGCAGCAGAGCAGGGGTGAGGAGCTGCCTGCAACAGCTGGGGACTGCAAAGTATACCTGCAGTGTGTGGGCTGGGAGCTGTGGGATACCACCGCCACTTGCAGCATCAGGGGCCTGCAGCTGCCAGGATCTTGGGGTTCCCCCACCGCTGGGAGCTCCGGGGGCCCCCACCACCTGCAGCAGACAGGAGTTTGGGGGTTTCCCCACTGTCTGAGGTGGCTTGGAGCTCGCAGTTGGGAGCTGCGGGGTACTCCACTGCCTGCGGGGACTTGGAGCTCAGGGGGCTTCCAGAGACAGCAGGGGTACCCAATAGCTCCCTGCCCTTGCAGGCGGCAGGGGACCATGTAGCTCCCGATCACAGCTGGCTGAAGTCATGGAGGTTGCTGGAAGTCATGGATTCTGTGACTTCCACAACCTCCGTGACTAAATCGTAGCCTTACCCATAAGTAATCAAACAGCATAAACAATTGCTCATTAGGTCTTTTATGCAGTAATAAGTAGTTTCCTTTTCCTTTGTGAACATTTATTTTTGTCTAAATGAAAACTGCTTATATTGGTTATTAGAGTTGTCAATCTTTGATAGATGGCTCAAAAAGTGAAACCCTAAAAGTATTAAGGTATTTAGAAAATGACTTAGAGATGTTGGAAGGAAGGTATTGACATTCAAGCTTAAATTTAAAGTATTTATTTATATATTTTAAAGTAATAGGGTTATTCCTTCAGTAATAACTTTTTAAAATATGATTTTATTGTGGGTTACTTTTTGCAATCAAGATTATAACCAAATAGGTAAAGGAGAAGACTGAGGACTTATCTCTGGGGAAGAACCATTCTGGGGGGAAAAAAAAATTCTTATTGGTTGAGCTCAAAGGTTTAAGACAGTTTTTCCCAAACTTGGGATGCCACTTGTGTAGGGAAAGCACCTGCCGCGTCTGCAGGTTCTGCTGATTGCGGTTCCCACTGGCCATGGTTTGCTGCTCCAGGCCAATGGGAGCTGCTGGAAGCGGGGGCCAGTAAGTCCCTTGGCCCGTGCCGCTTCCAGCAGTGAACCATGGCCAGTGGGAGCCGCGATTGGCCGAACTTGTGGATGTGGCAGGTAAACACACCGGCCTGGCCCCCCGGGAGTTTTCCCTATGGAAGCGGCGTCCCAAGGTTGGAGAACACTGGTTTAAGGAATAAAATAACTGTTTTTTGGGCTGGCCTACACTACTGCTTAAGTCAATGTAAGTTACGTTGCTCAGGGGTGTGAAAAAGTTACAGCAACCTAAGCACTGTCCACACCAATGCTTTGTCAGCTGGAAATGCTCTCCTGCCGACATAGCTTCCACCACTCACAGAGGTGAAATACTTATGCCAAAGGGGAGAGCAACAGTGCAGCTGTGCCAGTGTAGCACTGTAGTGTAGACTTGCTCTTTGTTGACTTACCATCCAATATTTCTCTTGCCTGTAGGGTTTTTTAAACAAGGACCAAAAGTGTTCTTGCAAAGCAACTACAGTGGTTGGGGGACCATTGGGATGATTTTGTGTGCATCCTGGTGAGTTTAGGATAGGGTTCTCTGCTTTTTTTTTTCTTGCGTTCTAAGAAGATAAAATTCCCCACTGTCCACAGAACTGATTGCTGGGGGCTTAATAAACTCCCTTGACAAATTTTCGGGGGAGATTCTCTTTTAAGAAAATGATGTGGTCTGGGGGACTTAGTGATCTCAGTTGCTTCCTTTATAAAATAATTGCCTCTGAACATTTTCTCACATTCTTACTTATACAATGAGGGAGAAAAAATTGACATTGAAGCCTTACAGGAAGAGACAATAAGGTATAAACCAGGAAAGAGGGAATGAGGGAATGCAGGACCTGGGGAAGAGAGGGAGAATGGGGAGAGACTTTGCAAGAGAGAGGCTGAAAACTGAAGGCAGAGAAAAGTAGAGGTGTTGAGGAAATACAGTTTTCTCTGAAAATTTTGTGTACTTAGAAAATGGATAGAAAAAGAGAGATTTATAGACAGGTGAGATGCAGAAAAGGATATGCAGAGCACAAGTTCAGACCTGGTTCAGAAGGGTGCAACAAACAACGTTTTGGAACTACTGCCCTACACACACAAGCAGAGGGATTCTTCAGAAGCAGGCCACTCAGACAGATTTTCCCATTCTGGAAAAGGAGGGGTACTGTGGAAATGCTCCAGGATCACTGACACAGATCTTCAAGTGACTCATTGTTTTGCAATTTTTTAATAGTTCTTGTGCCTGCCTCTTTATTCTCTAACTCAGCATTTTTGAACATTAAGAATTTATTCAAAATGCTTTGCTTGTCTCAGGAAAATCCCACAAAAGGCATTGTGATGGGAGTTAAAAAAAACAGAGTTTCTAGATATAAAGAGGGCTATGTGCACACTGGAAACATTGAGATAAGAAATTATGCACCCAACTTTTCCTAATACAGACAAGACGAAGCATAAATCATATATTGGCATGTTGACATTTCTGTCCTAGTGT
The DNA here is from genome assembly GCF_003597395.2 of Chelonoidis abingdonii. Lineage (NCBI taxonomy): Eukaryota > Metazoa > Chordata > Testudines > Testudinidae > Chelonoidis > Chelonoidis abingdonii. The sequence goes on along the minus strand of NC_133777.1, from coordinate 67,943,855 downwards.
GGATAAAATTTCCTCACTCTAAGCAGTGAAGTTAAAAAATATACACCCATGCCAGCCGTGACTTAATGAACGTGCTTATAGAAGCTGTACTAAATTAGTAACACAAAATGTTTTTTTCTGTTTCAGTAATGCTCACTAACACCACAACATTTAAATCTGCTAAAGTTTAAAATCTTTTGTATACGTTTGATATTACAGTCATTTAAAAAAAAATCCACATCCTATCAGGATTTTTCAAAATGAAGTATTTTATTTTTAAATTAAAAAATCAGCTGCTTAATTTGTAGTTTAAAATATTATTTTTATCACTCTCCATTGCCTGCTGTTTCAATCCAGACACTTCCTGCTCCCGCCTGTTACTCTCTTGCTCACTGTCACACCCGTGTCTGCAGTGCCACTATCTGAGCACAGAAAGTGTCTGACTCAGCCTTCAGGCTGGATGTCTTTGTCTTTCTCAGTTTTATCTTTCTTTAACTCCTCTATTTCTGCCTTTAATTGATCTTTCTCTTTATTTACTACCATCTCCTTACAAAGCTGCAGGAATGCTCCAGGACCAGTAAAGCTCTCAGGCTTCCAGAGACCATTATCATGCTCCTGTACAAAATCAGTCAAACTGTTTCCCAAAATCATTTTCAACTGTTCTTTGTTTCCAGCTGTTTCCCTTTCCTTCTGATGTAATCCCTCAACCAGGGTACTAGCCTCGGGCCGAGTCCCAGTAACGAAATATATCCATGACACAGGGAAATTCCAGGTTGCCGCCTTGCTCCTGCTGTCTTCCCCTTTTGCACAGCACAGCAAATCGTTTGTTCCAATCATCCCCTTCCTCTCCACCATTCCTGGCAACTGGCTTGCCAAATCTTTATCATATATACAAAAATATCTGTCAACAGTGCTTGTGAAATAACTCCAAAGTTTTATTACATGGCCTATGTTATGGACTAATTCAAATCATGCTTTTGTTAGTACCTATTAAAAGCATATAAGCTGACATGAAAGGATGAGCTAAAATGTGTGCTGTCCATTTTTCATTAGCTCTGTGGCTATAGTATGGGGCCATCAATTCTGCAGTCTCCTTTTTTAAGTTTATTAGTCAAATGTTATTACTAGATAGCAGCCTACTGTGGGAGAGTCTGGATTTTTGAGCAGTTGTTACACATTGACCTAAAACCAATATGAAATGAGGTAACCTGTTGATCCCTTTGATACCTTTTACCCATGAAGAAATTATCAGATTGCAGATCTAGAGCATGATAGCAGCTACGTTAGTTTCTTGAGTGCCAACAGTTCTCAACTACTTTTTCATAAGCCCCATAGACTTTCAGGTTTGTATACACAATATAGGAACCTATCCGCTTTTTTCTCACCCTTTTTATATTAAAGTAAGCGCCAGAAAAGCATTGTGTATATTTTTAAGTACATTGAAAAATGTTGAGAGACAAAATGTTGGTTTTTAAACAAGGAGATTAGATTATTATGGTTGTGACAAAGCCTGGGGATTATGTTACCTGCTTATGTTCTAGGTTTAGCACCTTGTTGTGCCTCATTGTTGCAGGAGTCTCAGAATAGTGCATGAGATAAAATAATGGATATTTAACAAAACCAAAATAACAAGAAGGAAAAAGGAGGCTTGGGGCTTGTCTACACTACAGGTATGTCGGTATAATTTGTTTCCTGAGGGTGTGAATAAGCCAAGCCCATGAGTGATGTAAATTACACCGACCTAAGAACCGGTGTGGACAGCGCTATGTTGGCAGGAGACATTGCTACTGCCTCTCACAAAGGTGGTTTTGTTATATTGATGGTGCTCTCTCCTGTTGGCGTAGAGCATCTTCACCAGACGCATTACAGTGGCAAGGCTGCGTCGGTGCAACTGCGCTGCTGTAGCACTTCTAGTGCAGACTAGCCTTTAGTCTTGATTTAGGAATTCCTGTTCTGTTAGTATGCCTTTTTAATTATTATGTTTAAACCAATATTGGTGGGTTTTTTAATGACTTGTAATATACAGAAATCTTTTTTGTGTATTTCTGTAACCAATAGAGCAGTTTTGATTAACGTGCCTGGAAATTAGACATGCAGTAGTGTCAGACTTGGAAATACTTTCTTCAGGTCAATAACAGATTTTAAAAAACAAACAATTCCCACCCCCAGTGATTGGTATTTAGAATCAATATTCCTGTCTCATCTCGACAAGTAACAGCTTTCAAGAAAGCTGGCTTTGCTGCCTTTGGTGCGCACTTTTTGTCTCTTGATTCATTGCTACCATTAAAACACCAGTCTGTCCTGCAGTCTCAAAAACAATGGAAGCAGGTCAGAGTTTCAGCCTGAGGCAGCCTCTATCGAAAAAATAGAGACTCAAGGCCATTAGCTGAAATACATCCCTAACCCGATATAACACCACTCGATATAACACGAATTCGGATATAACGCAGTAAAGTAGTGCTTGGCGGGGGGCAGGGGGGAAGGCTGCGTGCTCCGGCGGATCAAAACAAGTTAGATATAATGTGGTTTCACCTATAACGCAGTAAGATTTTTTGGCTCCCAATGACAGCATTTTATTGAGGTAGAGGTGTATTAGTTTCCTGCAGAGGGAAAATGCTGACTTAGAATTAAAATGTTATTGCAGTGGAAGTCCCTTGATTTGTGTCCCCTCATGGCTGGATGGGTAGTGTGCAGTTTCTTTGAATTGAGAGCAGTGGTGTAGGAACAAAGGCATTGATACTCATATTCAAGATGTTTTTGCTATTGAGCCAGATCTTTTCAATGAATTAAAAGTAATTCTGCCAGCTCAGCTACTCTTCACTGGCTGTACATATCTAATAAACCAGTACAGCAAGATTAGTTTTAGGGAGTGTTACACTTCTTATGCAGATCTAATGGCATTAGCTTTTCATAAACTTAACATGATGCCACATTTTCACTAGTACCAAACTTTTTTTTAGTGCACTTCTTTAATTTGTTTTGTCAATACAAAGAGGCTGTTAATCCTGTTCTTAAATTTAGTTGGTATTTTCGGCTCTGCCCCAGTTATATCCCTTTTATCCTTCTGTATTTTTGTATTATTTCCAGGTTTCTTTATTCAGATGAAGTTCAGATTGGTCCTGAAACAGTTATGACTACTCTCTACACTGCCAAGAAGTATGCAGTCCCAGCCCTGGAAGCACATTGTGTGGAATTTCTCACTAAACACCTTAGAGCAGATAATGCCTTTATGCTTCTTACCCAGGTAACCTGAATAAAATGTTGGCTTCTGAAAATATTGTTGTTTAAATCACCCCCCAAGAGCTAATATTTTACACAATGTTAGACGTCTACTTACTTTTAGTCTGTCGTAGAAATATCTATCCAGCATATCAGTCCTTTTGCAAGCACCTTATTGCAGCTTTGTCACTCAGCTTCTTGAGTACGAAATAATATAAAGGAAAAGAGCTTTGTAAATGTATTTTTATATAGTTATTGGAACATCATAAACATGAGGTCTCTTCAGTACTATTAATATTCTAATGAATTAATCTGAGGCTCTTTGAGAACATTGTCTATTTTGATCCAGTATTGTAGTTTTGACTTGCAATTTCAAATACAGAGATTTATCTTTGGCAGTGTAATAATTGGAGAAATCTGATACAAAAACTCTTAATGACGTACATTATTCAAGGGCCGTTTGACACAAACTCAAGGAATACTTGAGGCTGTCTAAATAGAATGTATCCATTATTCTGGAGTAAAAACTCGTTTGTTTGGGTTACTTCATAAATCTGTTGGTCGCAACACTGCAGTCGTACCATTTGTCTGTTAACAATATATTATCTCCATAGGCTCGATTATTTGATGAACCTCAGCTTGCTAGTCTTTGTCTTGACACTATAGACAAAAGTACAATGGATGCAATAAGTGCAGAAGGTTTTACTGATATTGACATAGGTAAGTTGCCTTCTATTACCAGAATATGTATTTAAACTTTGTAAAAGAACTGTATTGATTTGCATTGTTAAACGGTGTTCCTTTATGTCAAAGCATGCACTGAAACATGTATGCTATATAGGCTCTAAAAGATTCCCATATATAAAAATCATCATATTCGAGAACTCTGCTAAAAGGCTTACCCATTTAAACAAATAAATTAGTCCCAACTGACTTGTTTAACTTGACCATTTTAATAGTTGACCCTCTTGTAACATAGTGGTTTACAGGTATCACATAATGTTGAAATTAGTGTTTTAACTTGACAGGTTTAGGATCAGATTTTTGGTTTAAAAATCTATGCTCACATTGATTAGAACTAGTTAGAACTTCATTAAAAGTACAAGGATTTTACCTCAATACCATTTTGAAAGATGAAGCAAACATTTTTATATGCTAGTCTACATTGTCTAATTAGTGTAGGAATTTTAGTGGTACAGTATTATTTTGGCCACTGTAGTTCACTCATTTTTTAATCGCTGCAGAAGAAACACTGAGTAATATAAGTTTGAATACAAGATCTAAATGCATAAAAACAGTTTTACCTTATTGTGAATGTTGTTACTTTTGCATCTTCTGGTATCTTTGAAGAATTTTTCTAAATTTTCACTATACATTTCTGTTACAATAATACTTCATGTGTGATGTCTGATTAAATCTGTGAGAAAATACTAAAAAAAGCTTGAGTGTCTGACTTGAAAACACTCCAGATTTCTATCTGGTTTGGGCCTGTTTAACAATATATGCCATATTTATAGCACTGTCTCTAATTTTGCTTTAGGTCACTCCTGTGATTTTAGTACTGCCAATCAGTGGATTTACCAAAAAAATTGCTGCCAATATGGCAAAAAAAGAGAAATTGGTTTTGTAAATACCTTTGCTGCATGTTCAGTTTTATTTGAAGCATTATGGTTAAATTACTCTTCAAGTGTCCATTTGCCAATCCCGCTCAACTACTGGGCTAGTCCTGCCTAATTTCAGCTATGAAAGCAGCATATGTATATTCTTCTTGACTAAACTTAATACTGTAAATAGCCCAGACTGACATCAGCTTCCAGCTTATGAGTGGGCTCGAGCCTAGACTCCCAGGAGGGAACAGACTATTGGCAGGAGAAGCAGTACATTACCTGACACCACTGACTTCATCACAACCAACCTCAGCAAAGTGTTAAGAAGAGTATCTGTGTAGAGGTAAGGGAGAGGAAATAACCATGGTGTTGAGATACACAAGAAAAAGATGGGACTAAAGCTTATTTTGCTAGAGGCCAGGGAAGGAAGAAACAAATGGGACTATATACTAAGGTTAATTCATGTATTTTTCTTGGAGTGAGGGTGGGGGAATAGATGATTGATTGGAAGTCAGAAAAAGATTAAACTGAGTAAATGAGGTTCAAGTTGATTCAGATTACACTTGCATATAAAACTAAGGGATAAATTATAAACAAGAAAATAAGTGCTAAGAACATAACACTCGTTTGCATCTTTTTATCCTGCTGTCCATAGTTTATATGTTGTTTGTTTAGCATGCAGACTCTCTGGAACAGGAACCTTTCCTCTTTTCTGTCTGTAAAGCACGTAGCATTCCTCTGAGTGCTGTATGAATACAATCCTGCCTTTGCAGCTACATGCTTTCTCAGACTTTGACTTACAAGTGCTGAAAATTGCTAACTTTCAACTACTGGGCTTCCTCTCTTGCTAATTGCCTCTTTCTCTGCCCTACATTTTAAATACATCTAATTGCAATGTAAGCTCATGGTTTGAACTCAGACTGAAACCTAACATCCGTCCATCTACATGCAAATTGCCCTAAGTCAGGGCTCTGACTGAGGGTTCTGGACCCCACAGAGGTGGAGAGTTAGAACCTAAATCAAGCTGGGTGCCTGGGTTCAAGCCCTATTGCGTTGCAGTGTAGACACAGTCCCCCTGGACTAATGCTCTGGGAGTCTGCCAAAAGTATTCCACAATCCCAAACGCTGACCTTTTGTTCCTTGGACAGTCGAGTTTAGTGGCATAAGATTCTTTGGATCTCTTGTGGCATCCCTTTGGCGGTGGGGAATTGGTGCTCAAACTTGAGTAGGGCAACCAGTCATCCTGGTTTGTAGCTGAGCCCCTTGGTACATGGTAGCTCCAGTCTCCAGGATGGGGGCTGGGCCAGTAAGAAGTCTGTGGCTTGGGGCTCCTGCCTGAGGGCTAAACTGTTAAATAGACAAGAACTCAGGCCTTCTGGGCATAGGCTGAGCAAACAACCAGGCAATGGCTCAGGCCCCTGGGCCTAGGGATTAGTGCTTGCCCAGACCTGAGTGCGTGGCTGGGGGTGGGGTAGGGGGATCTGAGCCCACCCTGCTCCACCGGGTCCCAGTCCAGGACCCTTGGAGCAACCGGTGATTCCCATCGTGGGGCCAGCAGGGAAACAAGAAGTCACTGCCTCGTCACATGGCAACACAGTAGACCGAAAGTCTCGTTTTCCTGGGCTGCTTCCTACTGGTGTTTGGTTGGGTTGTTCTCTGCAGTGACTGGCACCTGGTTCCCGCTCTCTGTGCCAAGCAGCTCACTCTGTGCTTCCTCTCCCAGTTGCTCCACCTCCTGGGACCATGGCTTGCATTTTCTCCAGGCTGGCTTAGAAGTGTCATCATCATCTGCTGCAGCTGACCATGGGCTCCACGGGTAGTTCAGCTCCCTGGAAAGGACATCTGGCTCCTTCCCTGGTCTGAACCCAAGTGAGCTGCAGGGCCCAGCCCTTACACTTCCTGCCCTGCTAGGAATTCTGGGATATGGATAGCTGGACTCAAACCCACATAATGCAGCATAGATGCTGGAGACCCAAGTTGGACCCAAGGTTCAACAGTTCTTAACCTGGGGTTACAAATGAATGTGTAGATGCTCAAGCCCTAGGTTAACAAAGCCAAAGTCTGCTGACTCGAGTTCTGCTAAGCCAAGGTGTATATGGTGGTTTAGACATACCCTTTGTGGCCTACAGTCTCCCATGTGCAGGCATGATCTGGCCAGAGATGAGTTATATCGGTATTCACTCAGGATCCAGCTGCTTTGTCAATCCAGTTTGAGAGACAGTCATGATGGAACTTATGTCCAAGACTTGTTTCAAAATCAGCTAGAATGCAAAGAAGAAAGTTCAGATTAAGGCTGGATAGTCTGGCCTTATTTAAAAAAAAAAAAAAGAAAAGAGAGAAAATTGCACCATCCTCTCCTTAAACTTCTTGTGTTTTGGCTTTGTGCAACTGCTTGCTTGTGCTCATTCCAACTTCTCACAAGTTTCTTTCATTCTACCTGCACGGGGACTCTTCCAATACATGATCCTTTCCACCTGGCACCTACAATGTTTTCTCTGTATTCAAGGTATTGTAATAACAGCCCTTAAGAAGAAGATAATCTGATTTTCCACTATCTGAATGTTTCTTTCAAGTCCAAACAGTTAGAAACAGCTCCAATAAATCTTGTTCAAAACATCAGTTCTACATACCTGTTGTGTTTGAGGTGTTTGGGGTTTTTTTTTTTTTTTTTTTTTTTTTTTTTTTTTTTTGATAAATGGAGAGGAGAGCTGGGTAAATTTTCAAATAGTTTATTAGAAAAAATTCACAGGTCCTATTCATAAAGTGCAAAGCTGGGTAAACAATGAAGAACATTTTTTTAACTTCTTTAAAAAATCATAAATTTCATTGTGTAAATTACTTTAGGAAATGAAACTCCCTTGTTTTACGGCAGGGCTTTCTCACCCAGGAGTTGGTTTTCATATCCTTCATCCTCTTCTCTAGACAGAGCTGTTTCAATCATTATAGTTTGTTTGGGAACTCCTACATAGTATATACATAACAGTCAGGGCCTTCAATTATTCAGTCTTATGTTCTCAGGTTTAGACATTATCCAGTTACTGTTCTGCACCCTCTTCAAGTCTTTGTGGGTTCAGCTGTGAATGCTAGGAGTCCCTCTCCAGGAAATCCGTCTTTCCTGACTGGATCATGAAATCTCTAGTTTGGGTGACTAGTAGACTAGAAAGAAGAATCTCAACTACTGCTGTTATTCTTGGTGGGGCTACATTCATATAAACCTTAAATCATATCAAGACGACAGGAAAATGTTTCTTGAAATTCTCTACAGAACTGTTCTGTTTGTACAGCGCTTAGCACAATGGGGGCCTGATCCATTACCAGGTGCTACAGCAGTAGAAATAATGTGCCTTTCCACCTAAATCAGGACATCTTCCAGTCTAAGTAGATGCAACTACATTCTCTGGATGTCAAGTGATTACGCTTTTCCACAGGAACAGTTTTCTTTAGGAAATTGGATGTGGTCTCATTTACAGAGCTTACAAAAAAAGGACAAGTTATCTATGGTCACATGTTAGATGGCAATCAGAGAATCTTTTTCTAGTATCAGCAAGATTTCTGACATAGATTTGAGCCTATTTAATAGGTCCTGTGTGAAGAACAACAGACTTTCATGTGGAGAGGTCTGCAAAGCCATGAGTTTAATGTCCCACTGATCTTCACTAAAATCTGAGCTGTGTATATAAAAAGAGTTGGAACACTTAGTACTGCTTTTAATTTTTTGGATGCCAGACGTCTATCTGTTTAAAAGATCACTTTAATATATCCTTACACTGTCACTTTTTTTTTCTTTTTGTGCATTCTGCTGATTGTTGCATTTCAGTAGTTGATCCAGATTGGCAGATGGACACTCAAATGAGGACAACTTTATATTATGAGTAATTTGGCTTTCCCATAGTTGTACATTCACCAATCTGCTTGATCACTTCCTTTCTTGATCTTGCTCTAGCTTTGGAAATACTCTTTGGGACATGAGAGCAGCAGTTTGGCACTATATATCTATACCTATATATAGTCCTAGTTTTAGGAATCAAGAAGAAAATTCATATGCTGTTTTATAGAAGGAAGCAGGCAAGACAAAACCTGTTGGATTGGATGCTGTACACTGTTCCAGAAGACTGATTTACACGTAAGACATAACTGTCATATCTGTGGTGGGTTTTTTTGCAATACATTTATTTAGTCCTTAAACAGATCTCTTACATGTATATTGAATCCGTTTTCTATTATATTAAAGTAGTTTGGGCTCTTTAATCAAAAAGTTTATTCTTAACTGAAGTTGTATAATTTAAAAAGATGACTTAATATATGTAAAGACAGAAATTGCTATGAAAGGAGAAAACTGGCCTAAATTTATTAGTAACTTTTTTTTTTTTAGACACACTGTGTGCAGTATTAGAAAGAGACACACTTAGTATTAGAGAAAGTAGACTCTTTGGAGCTGTTGTTCGCTGGGCAGAAGCAGAGTGTCAAAGACAGCAGCTGCCTGTGACGTCAGGAAACAAACAGAAAGTGCTTGGAAAAGCTCTATCTCTAATCCGTTTTCCACTAATGACTATTGAAGAGTTTGCAGCAGGTAACTGTGGGTTACTTTATCATACTAATATGTTAATGTAATTCAGAAAAACACACTATGCTAATAAGGGACTAACTTCACAAACCTTTCACAACTACCCTGTTAGTAACAAATGCATTTCACTTCTTCCTATCAAAACAGTCTAGCTTGCAAAAGTTGTGCTAGTCTGAGACAAATCATGGTGGACTTTTGCACTGTTTATTTAAATACAATAATTCAGAATTAAAATTTTAAATATCATTCTCAGAAACATGCTTCTTCTATTCCTAGGTCCTGCTCAGTCTGGAATTTTGTCAGATCGGGAAGTGGTAAATCTCTTTTTGCATTTTACGGTCAATCCTAAACCTAGAGTTGATTATATTGACCGACCGAGATGCTGCCTCAGAGGAAAAGAATGCAGCATAAACAGGTTCCAGCAAGTGGAGAGTCGTTGGGGGTACAGTGGAACAAGTGACCGAATCAGGTATTGGTCCTGAGTTGTCCAAGGAGAAGAAAACATGCGACTCAAATGCTGCTTTGTAGTACTGAAAGCAGTAACATACTGATTCACCACAGATATATTTGCACTGTCTATTTAAAAAGTAGACTGTGTGCACAAACATAGATAAAAGCATTTAAAATGAAGAGAATAAAGGGAAATTCTGGAAAAATAGTTTAGGTGGATTCTAGAGTATAGCTTATTAATGCTAACATGCGTTGCCATATTTAAAATTGGAACCATTAAAATGTTTCCTTTCAGAGCTGGTCAAAATAGAGGTATTTTTGTTGTTCAGTATACTGAGTCCTTCAGAATGATCCTTGTGGGACTGGGGCCTTTAGTTGTAAAACTGAGGTCTTAGGATGCCATCTCTTTAATAAAACTTCATTTTACAGTAAGCCTGGTTTGCTTTATTAAATTGTATATAGTGCTATATCTTGAGCTTGATCCAGCACCTTTTAAATCAGTGGGAGTCTTTCCACTGATTTGAGTGGGAGCAAGATCAGGGCTCTGTGACTACTGTTGAAATGTGATACTTATAACTCGCCTGTCTCCTGTGTCAGGTTCACAGTTAATAGAAGAATTTCCATAGTGGGATTTGGATTGTATGGATCTATTCATGGACCCACAGATTATCAAGTCAATATACAGGTATAGTATATTTTTAACTAAATCGCTTAGTAGAAACTAAATTTGGTACAAGGAACAATACTAAGATAAGGCTTACTATGAATTTGATTTGAGATGGAGCAATTATTCAGTTCAGATTTGCATATAAAAATGTGAATTGACTTCAACAATATGATTCTATTGTTAGTCCCTTGGGTGTGACTGAGATGGAAAGTTAAACTTCTGAGTCCTACTTTCTTATTTTTAGCAAGTTATTCCTATTCTCCCCTTAAAATTAACATGGGAAATGTGAGATTAATAGAATCTGTAGTCAGAGTATAATAGCTAAAATGAACATAAAACAGAATTGTGTAGTAATAAAGTTCTATAGGTGTTGCTACGTTCTTGGAAGAATGCACTGATGTGTTTTTTAGATCTTTCAGTGAGCACCTGTTTGTTTATGAAGATATTTATTCTTTAAAGGTGTCTTGGACACCAGTATGGGTTTACTTAAAAGTTAGTATCGCTTCTCGGCTCTATGAGCTAAGATCAAGCGCAGTATCTGTTCTTATCAGTTTAATATCTGATATGTTTTCTACAGGAGATATTTTTTTTGTACTAGATCAACACTCCTGTTTCTTACTCCCAGTGCATGACGGGGTGAATTCCCATTCATTAAAATTCCAGATGTTAATTGTGTCACAAGCGGATGGTACACACCTTCCCCTACTGAGGTTGTACTACCCTTTGTGTTAAATTGGATGGAACAGGGAACTGTTGTTATCTGTAATGCTTATTCTAATGTAAGTAGTCCTATTGTGACTGAAAGGACCCTTGTAGTCACACCTGACACACCATTGTAATAATCTTTGTACAAAATGTGCTTTGTGAGGTACCACGGAAAAACTAATAACTCACTGGTCAGTAATATCATGGTTTAATGTATGTAGTTAACAGAATACGTAAAGGGATGAATTCCCCCTGTATGATGATAGCACATGTTAAAAACCGGACAGTCTGTCTAGGCCAAAGTTGTTAAATGGGCCTATCATAAAGGAAGGAATGTGTGTTTACCTCAGTTTACATGCAAGTAGCAATCGGGGTCCTCAGCAGTGGGAAGAGATGTCAGGAAACAGAAAAATTTGCATTTCAGCAAAAAACAAATGGGGGTAGAGGAGAAAGCATGGAGCCTCCTTTACTATCGAATTCCTTGTCGCCTTCCTTACTGCTTGGATAAAATTTACGCTGACTGGTAACCTTCAGAAGAATCTACTTCCAACATTCACTGGACTATAAAAGAAAGGGGCGGAGAACCTGAAGTTCTCTCTTTCACCTAAGACAAAGGCACCAGCACCTGTGGGCCACTAGGAGAGAATGTGACCAAGGAAAGGGTCCGTTACCAGCATGCTGCAAACTAGTGAGTGAGAAAGGCCATCTTAAACAAAAACCTTGAGCCAAACTTGTTAAATTAAGTTTTAGGCCTTTAAACACGTTTTCATTTTTATTTACTTGTATCCATTTCTAACTTATACTTGAATTCACTTAAAATCTTATCTTGTTTTTTGTTTTATTCCAAGGCTGTGTTTAAACTGAACTGTTTGATAACTCCAGTTAAACTGTTGAATATTAACTCATAACAGGAGCAACAAACCTTAATATCTGAGTTGTCCAGGAAAGAGCTGGACATTACAGAACGCACATTTTTGGGGAAAATCTGGGACTTGGGAGTTTGTTGGGATCATCCTGCCGGGAGTAACCAAGGCTGGTGGAAGCCAGTGTTTGACATGGCATTTTGTTGGCAAGCTGCTGGGGTCAGAGCTGCTGGACCAGGGCTGCAGCTATACACAGACACTGAGGGTGTGACCTGCATGCTGGTAGGCTGGTTGTAAGCGGCCCAGGTTGGGAACTACAGCAGCAAAGCAAAGGGTTACAGGGCAGGCAGTGACAAAACCCTTCACTGGTCTGAATTGTACCCCAGAATGTGACACTTACATATGTTGATGCTTGGTTGGGTTTTCTGTGACTAGAGTTTTCTTCAAAATTGTAAACTAACAGGTAAAAAGACACTTCTACTTTATTTTTTTTTTATGCAGATAATTGAATATGAAAAAAATCAAACACTGGGACAAAATGATACTGGATTTAGTTGTGATGGAACTGCTAATACGTTCAGAGTTATGTTCAAAGAACCTATAGAAATATTGCCAACTGTCTCCTACACAGCTTGTGCAACACTCAAAGTAAGCATGCTTAAGAGTAAGAGTGTAGAAATGAACATAATGGAAAGTTGTTTGGAACCAATATTTTACCCAAATTTTAAACTATCTGGTAGGGAAACATCTTGTAAGTCTCTCACTCTTTTTTTTTCTTAATTGTCTAGTTTTGCTTTTGAAGTGTTTATTTTTGAATTGGCTTTCAAGGGGGTGGTGGAGCTGTTGTGGCTTTATGCTTTCCCAAAGCTGATGCAGGAACCAGAGCAGATCCCAATGTAACTATCCCCTACTGCTTATGGGCAGCAGCACTACCTACATCAGGGGTTCTCAAACTGGAGGTTGGGACCCCTCGGGGTCACAAGGTTCTTACATGGGGTCATGAACTGTCAGCCTCCACCCTAGACCCCGCTTTGCCTCCGGCATTTATAATGGTGTTAAATATATAAAAAAATGTTTTTAATTTATAAGAAAGGGGTCACACTCAGAGGCTTTCTAAGTGAAAGGGGTCACAAGTACAAAAGTTTGAGAACCACGTTCTCAGCACTGCAGCTCCTCTCTCTCCTGTTCCCCAGCCCACCTGTGGCATGCCCCCTACATCATGGTTTGCAAGAGAGCTCTTGGAAGACAGCCTGCGTCTGTCTTCCTCAGTGCCTGCATTGGGGAATTCTTCCTTAAGCCAGATCTGGGATTTCCACATAACTCTGTACTTGATGTACTGGGGCTGGAATAAAGGTGGGCATCTCCTAGGAGATGCGCTTGTTTTTGTTTTTGGTTTTTTTTGGTAGGTTGTGACATTGTTTAAAAATGTTACTTCTGGATGCAATTTTGAAGCTATTAGTTTACTTGCACAGGTGAAAATGTGCCTTTGTAATATAGTATTAGTGGAAATTTGCATCAAAACTCAAATCTGTCATTTGTGTTAACTGTATTCTTCTTCCTGCTAATCAATGTTATACTTCAAAAAATGTTTTTAAATTTTCTTAAGCTCAGGTTTACCTGTTATGTGTATTATCACTTCTAAAAGTCCTCTATTAAACATCCATAGGCTGCTTTGTCTATTACTAAGGAGGGGGGGGCGGGGGCGGCGGGCTAATCTAATTCTCTGTCCAAAGATCAAATACAGTAACTCCTCTCTTAACATCATTTTGAAGTTAGGTTGCTGCTCCATTAGGGAACATGCTTGTTTAAAGTTGTGCAATGCTCTCTTATAACATTGTTTGGCTGACACTACAAGGGAGCATTGCATAAGTTCTTCTTCGCCGCCTCCTCCCCCTCCCTTCCTCCCCCCCAGCGCTTCCCCTGCCACCAAACAACTATTTGGCAGCACTTAGGACTTTCTGGGAAGGAGGGAGGGAGTGAGCGGGGAAGCTTCCCCCTCCCTCTCCGGCAGGCAGGGCCACGCAGAATGCCAGGGCTAAGGGGGCCCCAGGGCCCTGGCCTGCAGCTCTAAAGCCTCTTTCGGAATGCAGTCCTGCAAGCACAGGCTGGAGGACTCAGGAGGAGCAGGGGCGGCCGTGCAACTAGCAGCCGGAGAGAAGTGGTGTTTTCCCCTTCAAAGCCAGCCGGAGAGAAGTCCTAGGTGCTGCCAAACAGCTGTTTGGTGGCAGGGAAGCACAGAGAGAAAGGGGGAGGAGCAGAGACGAGGTGGAGCGGGAGTGGGAAGAGGTGGGCCTGGAGTGGAGTGGGGGTGAGAAGAGGCAGGCCTGAAGCATCCCCTGGCAAAGTCATCACCTATTCTTCTGGGGGGAAGCTGCTGCTGTGAATGGTGCTTCCTAGCATCCTTGCCTCTTCATTGTCTGCAGCGAGCTGTGCCTGTGTGGGCTAAGCCAGGGGCACCTCCACGCCACAGTATATAATGCCTTTTGTCTGCCCCCAAAAAATTTCCTTGGGACCTAACACCCCTCCCCCCCCGCATTTACATTATATTAAATTTTATGGGAAAATTGGATTCATTTAACATTGTTTTTACTGTGTGTATTTACTATGTAAGCCTATACTAATCTTTAAAGTGTTTGAAATTTCTGGTATGCAGATTTGCAAAATTTCATACAGTAACTCGTCGCTTAATGCTGTAGCTATTCTGAAAAATGCCACTTTAAGTGAAACATTCTGGCATATTGGCTGCCAGATGAAAAGCAGACGTGTTGGTGTCGAATTCTCTTTTCAAAGGTTATAACAAGCTCCAGCATTCCTTTAGTCTGTGGTACCTCTGAAGAGCCTTGAATTGTATTAGTCTAGCATGTATTACCAAAAAATATATATGTGTGTGTGTGTATATATATATATATAATTAGCTTTATACACATTAAATCTTTCTGCTCACTAAATAGCTACATTTTCTTCAATTCACTTCTTTTGTTTATATTAGGGTCCTGATTCACATTATGGTACAAAAGGATTGAAGAAAGTAATCCACGAATCTCCCACTGCTAGCAAAACCTGCTTTTCCTTCTCTAGTTCACCCGGTAACAACAATGGTACATCGATAGAAGATGGACAAATACCAGAAATAATATTTTATACGTAATTACACATGATAGAGTTCATCTCAGATAATACATGTAGCAATGTATAGACTGACATTGGCATAAAGTACTTGGCTATTGGTGGCAATGATTAAATTCTATGAACTTACATAAATATATAATCTCTTCATGTACTATGAAACTAGAACATTTCTTATAGGAGGTACCAGAAAAATCTATTTTTCTCTCCATGATTTTGGCAGGATATCAATAAGTTAACAGATGTAGTTCCTTTTACCTTCACAAAATGTTGAAAGTAAGAAGTACTCTATATTGTAAAGGTATTTAAACATTATCTTGTGTTCTGTTGGTTTAATTTACTTCCTGACCCCTTCCATTGTCTTCAGCATTTGGTGAAATTCTTCTTTGATCTCCTTGTTTGTTATGAAATTTTGGTATTTTTGGTTCTTTAAAAACGCAATAGCTATATTGCTTTGTCCCAGACTTGCATTTCCCTCTAAAATACTCTAGTCAATACTAAAATGCAATGACCATTATGGACTCAATGACCATTTTTTTTTAATTACAGCAACAAAACTGGATTTATATTTTTTTTTTTTTTATTTAAATGAGCCATGAATAAATACCTGGGTTAACACTGTAAACAGTATCTGGAATTGTATTAAAGAAATATAGCACATACTTATAGCTGAGATCTGCAATGTACAATACTTCAGTGGTCTTGGTTTCATTCAGAAATGTGTATTTTATAGTAATGTATTGGAGCATGTAAGTTGCTGTGGTGATGACTATTGTATATAAATATGCCTGTAAAAATGTATAATGTGAAGATATGAAAATACAAGACTTCTATTAATAGTATTCTAGGACCTGGATGCTCAAGCATTAACCAGCACTAAAATCTTGATCTGATTTAACTTTATCTGTTTGTGCATTTAGTTCCAGAGAATACCTACAAGTGGGTATGAGGCAGTGCAGCCAATTGAAAGGTGCAATAAATGTACATAAATGGTCAGTATACTCTGCAGCATTCTCTGCAGTTGTTGTTTAAACAAAGTGTGAAAATTTCCATTCACTCCACAGGATCCTGTACACTCCTACAAACCATATCACAAGAAATTAGTATGTAGTTGAAAGCAATGACTGTTTCCCTAATGTTCTACATTACTACCATAGGTACGGTACAGAGTGTACACTTATTTTTGACTTTATTTATAATGCCACTAATGTTATCTTAGCAGATAAAAAATAAGGAGTATTTAGATCATATAGTATGTTTATTTTAAAGTGCGCTTAAAATGAGTGAAATCCCATACCATTTTTTGCTTGCACAAAAGTCTTGTAATTTTTTAAAAATACATACAGTAACCACTGAGATCAAATTAGAGCAGCTTTAAAGTTGAAATGGCATTAACAGTCAAAAGTCCTCTTACATTGCTATGTAGTGTAAAAAAGGTGGTTCAAAAAACGTGCAATTCTTTAGCTTAAATAAGCTTTTTTGTAGTTAAGTGAAATGCATGTCAGTTGAACTTAAGAAAACTTCCTTTAGATTGCTGTTTCTAGTGCCATATGTCTAGATATAGATATTTGAAGTCACTGAAGTCCTGTGACATACTAATAAATAGTTGTTGCTGCCTTAGCCAATATATATTAGATGAAAAGAGAAATGCAGCAGTAACTGTGTAAACCATGACTTCTGGTACCTTTGTGCTCTTGCATTTCACTTTTTTTGGTCTAACCTGTATTTACAGGCCTGACAGCTAGAGCTGGGGAGAGGATTCTACAGGTGCTTTCAAACTATACTGTCTTTTAAAAATAATTGGTGTACTGTTAAATACACCTGAGCTGAGACTTACTATATTCATTCATTCATCATTACTACAAAGCTCTGCTGAGCCAAGGAGCTGGTATCGGCCTGATAGTTCTTTAGTTTGGTGGTGAGTAATAAGAATGGACCACATCCGTTTTCTTTCAGACTTCCTATGTTAGGGTATGGAAAATGGTTTGTGTCTAGTAGATCTCCTTTTAATTGTCCTTTAAATCATAATATTTTTAGCAGTGGTGAATATAATTGGTAACATGCAAGCAGCCAGCCAGCTATGTAGAGGCAGGGACATTAACAAAAGTGGGGATTCCTTCTCTAGCTGCTAGATGGAAAAATGTTAGGCTGATATAGAAGAACTCACAGAAGCCTAATTATCAGGTTGGAAATTTCCCTTCTGCCTTAATGTTGTTGTTATTACTTACAAAGATAAGTCATTAATATGTACACTTCAGGACCAGAGAAAATGCATCTAGAGTAGAACCATAAAATAATGTTGAATATTCAGCATTAGTCTACCTTGAAATGTAATAAGCTATTGAAAGATGAATCACGGAGAAGTGCTAAGAAATCTCATCTAGTTCTATCATGCTGACAGTAACTACTTAAAAAATGTATTTTTTTCAATACCTATTTCTCTGATAGTCTATTAGCTGAATTATTTCTATTTTCCTGTCTGGCAAGTGATAAATTATTTAGGTACATTATTTGGCACTGAAATTAAATACAAGAGCTAATGTGTCATTTCTCCTATGAAAGTCACTAGTTAGCTTAAAAAACCTGACCAAAACATCTTGTAAAATGGGTTACTAAAGTTTTCAGTATTCTTTGTTCTGTTGCCCCAACTCTTAAGTGTATGTATCTTCTTGTGGTTCCTAACTGAAGATAGCAAAAACAAAGAAAAAAAATCATAAGTTATTGCAAAATAAAGGGTTAACTATTAAATTAAAAATAAATCAGTGTATGCCAGTCCACAAGTACTGTTTATCATACCTTTACTCTAATGCTTGTCATTTACTGATATAGTAAATAACTCTTAGTTACCCACCTGAGTATCTTTGGGCCAACTTTGACAAATCCACTTGCATATATTTTGTGAGTTCAATGATCATGCACGTAGAATGCAATAGCAAATATGTGCTTAAGTATTCTAGAGAGAGCCTTTGGTGTAGAGGGAGTCAGCTTTCCTTTTATTCTTTCCAAATCCTCAAGGCTTAGCTGGTTAGTTTAAAGAATGTTGCTAGTGATCTGCTGGATGATTCATTGAGGGTTGTTAGTAAGTTTTTTGCAGTGGTTCTTCTGTGGCTAATGTAACTTAATACCTGCATTATATAGGCATTATGGCAGAAGATTAAAACATGTTTAAGCCTATGATTACTGCTACCTGGTAATTAAAATCTGTTTTTTCACCTGTGCTCATTTGTTATGAGGTAATTCTGGGGATGGGCACCAGGCTTTGGTGCACTTCCAAAGTGTCTTTCATCTGATAAAGTGCTTTAGAAATGTTAATTCAGTCTCATTCTGCCTTTGTCATAGATGCTATATGCCAGTTTTACAAGTGGGTAAACTGGTGCACAACCACTTGGGCAGTATTAAGTATACCAAACTCCTGCCAGCTTTGAATTTATTATGCTGCACACAGGCTCATCTCATGTCTTCATTTCTGTAGCCACCTCTTCCTTTCTATCCTTACTACTATAATCTTGCCCCCCTCAGGTCTATTAGAATGCTTCTACTGCCTTTCTGCCTGTTACTCTGTCACCTTCCGCCTATTCCACTGTCATCTTTTATCCAACAGCTTGTCTACATTTGAGTTCCTTCCTGAGTTTGCTATTCTCCACCTCCTTCCTCTGTTAATTTATTGTGATTACTACCTGTGCTCAACTCTCATTCCCAGTTTCTTACCACCTAATAATCAGCTTCTCTGAAAAATCTTTACACTTCTTCCCTTGGCAATCTTTTTCAAATGCTCCTTTTAATAAGTTTCACTCCCTTCCCCTGGTCCAGCCACTCAGACTGAATTCCCTGAGTTATATACCATCTTCCAACAGTGATAAGTTGACAAGCCTGACTGTATTTAGCACCTACAAGAAACTTTCCCTCTGTGACCAGTGGCTGAATGACATGACTCAAAACCAATTAGTTTCTTCAAATCAAATGTATTGTTTATTCAGCCAAAGGTACACAACAAGCAGAAAATTAAGTCTAAAATCCATCTGATTTTAAGTAAACATAATTTTTGTTCAAGTTTTAGTAAATTCTGTTTAACCTAGTTCTTCATGTGTCCTCTTAACCATATTAAATCATTTTCTTCTCTTGGCTCTGGAACCTGGCTGTTGCCTTTCCATAGCTGATTAAAATAACTGACCTGAGTGTTTGTTTTGCTGTTGCTTTATCCTTTACCTATTGTTTTGCCTTCCCATTAAATTTCACCAGTACATTAACACAGTCCAATAACTCCCCATAGCTATGTATTAGCTATCTTAATAGCTTGGTCAGATAATCATAAAAATTACCACAGACCAACAGTGCATTCTGCATACCTTTTCCTACTACCTCCTTTTTCAGATTACTTAGGTTTCAAAGTGTGACTTTTGTTTCCTGTGCAAAATTTGCATGTATTTCCCCCACCCTTTCTCCCATGCCAATTTGAGTAAGAACTTTTTGCACAAGGGACTTACTTCATGTCTATATTGTGCTTAGCAGAATGGGGCCCTGCTCCTTGAGTGGGGATTCTAGGTATGACTAATGAAAAGCAGGCCACTCCACTAGTTACCAGTCTTGCAATGATATAAAAAACACTGGATGAGGGAGTCTCAGGGCTATAATAAACACATACTTTTGTTAAAAGGACAAAGCTTTGTTGCAGCAGCAGCTGTCCAGGGTATTTTACTTATGGTTTGCAAGTCCCCCTGTGTGGTAGCTCCTTCATGTAATTATTGCTAAAATATGGGGATAAAACTAATTTCAGGGGCAGTCCCTATGTTGTTGTAACTGTCACTAGGTGTGTTAAAAGGGAAAATTCTGTGTAAAGAGTAGTTACAAGAACGTAACCAGCATTGGCTAAAGGGATAGCAGAAGGCTAATGGATTGGTTTATCTAGCCCGTAGTACAGCTACTCAGTTTATGGGAGATTCTGAATGCAGGGGTCAGGCCCTGGATCCATAATACAGGAGTGGGCAATCAGTTGTTCTGGGATACGGAAAAGCAGCCCAGACCGATGGACAGTTGCTTTTTTGGGCGAAGACCTGGAGTGGTTCACTGGGGATCTCCCGCCGGAGCTGTCTGCTTGTTTGTTTATTCCTATTGCTGTTCAGGGTCACAGGCCTCTGTGTACGCTTTTAGACTAAACAGTTCAACACTACGGATCAATTGGGGGGCGGGGGGACGTATTTACCTTTCCATTCAGTCCAAAAAACGCCGCACCATTTTATTCCTGCTTCACGCTGCATAAACCCCGCGCGTGCTGGGCCGAGCCGTACAGCTGATACCCCGCTGTGCCGCGGAGCTGGCCCCCAGCTGCAAGACGGGGTGCGCGAAAGCCAGGGGCAGGCGGGTGCTGTAGCAGGGATGGGGCTGAGCACACACGTGCCGGCGAGGACGGGGGGCGGGGTTTGCAGCCCACCAAGCACGAGGACAGGCGGCTAGCGGCTCTGCCCCTCACTCGCCGCCTGGATTAGAATAGAATCGAATGAATTAGCGCCTGTTCAAACTGCGCGTGCGCAGCACTGTGCCTGGCCCCAGAACTGGGAAGGCGGACGGTTTCCCTGCAGGCCCCGCGCGCCAGGGTTTACTGGTTTTGCCGGAAGTGCGGGTTGGAGCCGGCCGCGATTCGGTCTGTGTGATGCTGGTGGCCCTGGCCGGCTTCCGTCGGTGCAGCGGCTGGGGGCAGGGTCCCGTCAGTGCGGGCCTGCGGGGCTGGAGCGGGGCCATGCCTCGGAGGGTCAGTGACCTGGGCCGGGCCGCTCGCTCTGCGGCGCACGTTGGGCGGCAGCGAGGAAGGGAGAAGGCGCCTTGCCTCTGCCGGGGTGGCTCTGCGGCTCCTGGAAGGGTCGGGGGCGCTGGGTGAAGCCCCCGTAAGCCAGGTCAGCGGGCCCTGGCCTGGCCCCACTAAACTACCGCCGCGGCCTGGGCAGGAGAGAAACGGCCGTTCCTGTTCGCTCCGTCTGCTACCCCGGGTGTTTGCCCGGCGGCTGCGTGGGAAGCGCCCCCCCACACACACACACACGGTGGTTGGGTCGGTCACGCAGCATCAGGAGGCGAAAGCAGTTTCTAAAACCATTCTTGGAGGGGAGGGGAGACTCAGAAGCAAGAGTAGTGGCTGAAACTAGTTTTAGTCTTTGCCTTGGTTGGCTAGATTTCACATTTGCAATGTCACTTTAACAGCTGCTGGGTTTTTTTGTTTATTTTTTCTGTTTGTTTTGTTCAGGGAAAAGAAAAGTGTAAAGACTCAGTAAAACCTCCTGTTCCATCAGGTCCGGTTGCAACTGACAAAAGTGGTTCTCTCACTATTTCTATTCATGCCAAACCTGGATCCAAACAAAATGCTATAACAGGTATATCCCAATGAAAAGTGTAACTATGAGGGAAATAGTTCATTTAATTAAACAAACAAAGCTATTTGGGAAGACAAGTGTTTTTTTCCTCCTCTCGCTGCACCCATTTCTTTGCACAAGTTAATGGTCCTGCAGAGGTCCAAGTGATAGTGAAATGTGGCTTCACAACCGTCATTATATCAAAATGACCTGATGTTCCTTGTGCTCCATTTGACTAGGTGTAGTTGATTGCACTGGTAAATCTGGAAAGATGTGTTACAGTAAATCCATCTTTCTGCAAGCAGGGGGACTAATCCTGGGTAATCACTTGATTTTAGCTATATTCTAATATAACTGCTTATGTGAAATATTCCAGTGCTGCAGTCTATCTTCAGATGAGTGCAAAGCAAAAGATTTATTATAGTGGACAGGATCCAGTGTTGTTGGGTTTTTTTAAAGCTGATCTGTGTAGCAAGTATGTTGATTGAATAGTGAGAAATAATTTATTTTATACATCTATGTATATATAATTTGTTCCATCCTCTTATGAACAGTACAGGCATTTATGTAAAGACAACGGAAAATTTCTCTTCTGTTCTGTAGGGGGAGCCACACTTACCATTTATGACGAAAAGCTCAGTCAAATCTGATCTGTGTAGTGAACCATCCTGTTATAAAACTAGAAGCTTTGTGATTCTTGTTATGAATGATATACACAAACATTCTCTCTTTCCGTCCACTGTAGATGCTGGAAGAATCAGGTATAAATAAAGTAGTAAAACTCAGCATGAGAGACTTGTGATAATCTGAATTGGAAGGTCCCCCAAGGTAGTCAAAACTTTAACTTCTATAGTGAAACAAGCAGGGAATTAAAAACAAAAATATCCATCAGGCTTTCTTTAAAATAAACAAAAGACAAACTTTTCCTTTGCCTAGATCACCTTTGATGCCTTATTTGTGCTTAGTTATTATGGTGATAAACACAATTTAAATGCTCATAGTTGGTATGTTTTTAAAATCTTCAAATGCTTTAAAGCAAGAAGCAACTAATACAAGTCTGGATGGTGCCATCATTTTCATGTTTATATGCAAACGAAGTATTCATTATGTAGGTATGCTCACTACACTAATTAGATGAGTCTTATCTGTAGGATAGTTCAGCACATATTTCATCTTAAAGGGACATTAGTGGGCATTGTTACAAAAGATGATAAAAACTGCAACCATAAAAACTACTGGGACATTAATCACAATTTCAAAATCAAATTATAGATTGACCTCACTTCTGGAAGCAGAGACAGTAGTAGAATTGGATGTGAAGGGCCCAGTACCTCACATTCGCATTTGGGAGAAAATTATGCAGAGTCTGCAGCCTGACAAAGCCTCCCTGTATGCACCAAACTCATGGAACAGGATCCAGATAACTACAGAATGAAACTTGTTAATTCTTAAAAGCATCACATTCTAGAATCTAAGGCTCATTCTTCCCTATTTATAAGAACTGTCTATTAATGCATGCATCTGAGGAATTGACTAGCCTTGCTGGTAAAGTGGAAAAAAGAAGTGGTAGAATTAAGTGGATGTTCTTGGTGCAGTAAAAGTCATAAGATCTATCATCAGCTGGACTGTTCCAGGAGTTGTCTACTTGGTTCCAAATAAACCCATTCTTTAAAAATATGAAAGTAAAAAACTAGGCACCGTTAATGCTTTGAAAATAAAAATCCTAAAATATTTGTTATAGATGTGACAGCTGAGGCAGTAGGTGTAGCTATTGCTGCACCTCCATCAGAAGGGGAGGCGAATGCAGAGCTGTGTCGTTACCTTTCTAAGGTTCTAGAAGTGAAGAAGAGCGAAGTTGTTTTAGATAAGGTACAATACTTTTTCATTTTCTGCTCTGCTACAGTTAGATTTCTGAAACTTATATTGTAATAGAGACCACTTTCCACATACAGCAGGCCAAGTTTCTATTTTTCAAAATACTAATGTGGAGATATATAAAGGTGTATAACTCAGTTATGGAGAAATAAGATATTTTAGTCTTTGAATTATTAACTCAAAATAATCTGTTTCTCAGTGGCCCAAATCAAGTGTGCTGCTACTTTTTTCTTGGTATTTTCTAAGTCAGTGTTTGGTTCGTGTCCTCAGTGACCTTTAAAGTATTTTTCATACTGAGTCTCATTTTCTAAGAAGTTAGAATACCTTGCACAAAACACCTTTGCAAGTGACTTTGTTCTTATTTTAGAAATTTTTATATTTGAGTAAAAGATCTTTGCTGGGTCACTCGAATACACAATGTTGAGCATATCAATTCCTAGATGGTTTGCTTCTGTTGCGAAAACAGTAGTACCATCAGAACTCCTGCAATGACTGCTCTGCATGATTAAACAGGTGGAAAAGGCATTCATTTCTTGTAGTGTAGTTTTTGTTTAAAGTCAGTTTTCTCCAATATCTCTTTTTTACAATTAAGATCAGATTTGGACAATGACAACTTCTGTGAATTACATTTTTATGTAGATGTTTGTGATTGAAAAGATTAAATTAATTATCCTTTTAAAAAACAATTATTAAATCTTAACCCACTGAAGCCAATAGAACTTCAGTATACAAACTAAGAGAACAGCAAATAGCAGAAGTGGGGCTAACTTCTGTCACAGTCACACTGGGAAGTCAGCATTCTACAACCCAACAGTGAACTGTTCATTTGGAGTGGCAGCAACAGCAGAAGGGACATTGAGAGGAAACAGAACAGTCTGTGTCCTGTTTTGGGAAGGCTAGCAGTTAGTCTTTGGCTTATGTTACTATCATGTTTGTATGACATATATGAAAAGTGAATGAAGTCTAAGTGTATTCATTTATAGGGCCAAGAAGATAAGAGTGCCTAGGATGGATGCTTTTTTATATTGTACATAAATCTAAATACATACATTTTAAATAAGAGCTGTTAGAGGCTACATTGTCTAATGGATTGAGCACTACTTGACTCGTAGACAGGAATTCAGAGATGTATATCTTGGCTTTGCTGCAGACTGGACAATGTACTTAACTTTTATTTCAGTTTATCCCATCTCTAAAACGAGGGTAACGCTTACTTACCTCAGTCATGTTAAGGATTAATTAGATTGCACTTGAAAAGCACTATATAATTGCTAAGCAGCATCAGGCATGAGGAGCAGCACTGTTCAACCTTTTCTAGTCAGCTCTGGTAATTCTAGTCTGACCTGCAGCACCCAGGCTATTTTATATTAGGACTTGTCAACCACAGACCTTCAGTCATTCTGAACTGTGCCTAAATTGTGAAGCAGGTCTGTTTTGTGACTCCAGCCAGATTTTCAACGTAGGGGTACAAGGCTAATACCATATGTTAACTGCTGCCTAGCATTCTCACTTGCCTCCCAGTTGCTATATAATTAATTCACAGCTGGGAAAGGAGATCCAACCTAAAATTGAAAATGAACTACATTTGTTGGACTTATTTATCTTGCCTTACAGAATTTTAATCTGACGGTGCAACGTGTCTAAGCCACAACTTGAGAAACTGAAAGCAGTTTTGTAACGGTGATTATCTTCTAATAAAGATGGAAAAATTGTACTCAGTAGATTTTGGGATACTGTGGGGTAGCCCCTTAAGATGGAAAGCTGCTAATTTGTGCTTTCAGTGGAACTTTTATGTATGTACTGTAAATGTAATTCTAGATTTGAGATCTTAATTCAATCTAGAAATGTAGCTACTGGATTCTTACGTGAGAGGAAACATTTTGTTAGCTCATCCTTATAAGAAGTAAACACCAGTTGGCCAGACTATTGTTTAAAGAATGCCTTGATTTCAATAAAGTATAGCTAGTAACATCTGTACGTGACATCTGCATAGTCCCACTTGCAGGATGCATTTGCTGATCTTGGAGAGCATCCTGATACTCACTCCCCCTTCCAGCTCATGGAAAGAGCATGCCCTGAGCTGCTGCTCTAAAACTTACCTGCCTACTTTGAAATATGTAGCAGATCCAGTGACTCTGCTCCCTCCCACCCCAGTGATGATATTGGGTCCCTGGCCACACTCACCCACTTATCCAGGGAGAGATTATTTTTCTTCCTGGGTAAGCACATGAGTGGGTAAGTGGGTTTTTAAGGCCTGTCTTAAGGCTCACTCTGCTATGGCTAAGCTGGCATCTCTGGCCTGCTTCTGGAATATTAGAGAAATCTTAGACATTGCAGGGCTGCTATCTGCAGCACATTCACACATTTACTCAGAGTCCTCTTCTCATCTAGATTCAAGGTTTGTTTCAGAAGAGAAGAGTAATTCTGCAATTCTTGCTTAATTGCACACCCCAGTCTGCCTTCTCAGGAGCTCTACCTCTTGTTAGTCTTGCACAAGTCAGACAACAGCATCTCGAAGAAGAAAAATGTTACTTAGCAGTAAATCTGGAACTTTGAGGGTGACGTCTATGTTTTTATACTAGCTGCCCATCATCCTCTGTGGTATGGTGGAAGCAATTGTGGCTGCTTCAGCTCCATGGCCCTCTTATAACCTCAACTTAGAATGTGTGGTGCCACAAGAGGGTGCTCACAGAATCCCTATGCACAGTACTTTCCGTACGGTCTCTGAAGCACCGTGGCACTAGAGCATGTTTTCTCCCAGATTTGACTGTGCAGAGGAAATAACTCTGGTTAGTTACGGGTGACTAACCTTTTTTCATTATTGTCGGCTGTGTGTAACCTTAGTACTATTTACAAAGTACTCACTCTATTGGCACCATGATTAGTTTTTAAAATGTGTACTTCTAAGTAACGAAATAATTTTCTGAATTCTTTTTTGTGTTGAAACAGGGTGGTAAATCTCGTGAGAAAGTGGTGAAGATTTTGGTGTCGATGACTCCAGATGAGGTTTTAGAGAAACTGAAAAAAGAAGCTACGAGTTGAGACCAAACAAAGCAGGAAATGGAACAATATGTCTTGAAAATCTTTCATTGAATGTAAAGAGGAGGAGCGACATTCTTCAACGAAAGCACACAAATGCAGGCTGTGGGTCACTTACGAGAAACAAAGATTCTTCTGTGTAAATGTGTAGGTAAATTTAAGTACATTGTAAAGTACAAATCTCTTCTGTATTCTTCCGTACTCTAAACTTTGGTTTAAATAATCCCACAGAACTAAGGCTCAAACTAGAAGTGGAAGCAGGATTTATCGCTGGATAGGAAAGCTAAAACTCTGACATTTAGCTGAATCTATATCATGAATTCAGCGTGACTGGGCTCCTTTTCTATAGTTAACTTCAAAATAGTCTCCTAAGCGTAAACACAGTCCTGATGAGTATTTGGGCAATGTTTCTGAATGCAGGCATAATTATTTTTGGTTCACAAAGTAAAGGGCTTGGAGTGACAGGATTATGATAAAGCACTGGCACAATGTCAAGAGAAATATGGTGCAGAAGGAAAAATCAATTTAGAAGTGAGAGCCTAAAAGAGCAATCAGTGTAATATACAGTGGCATGCGTAGGGTCCAGTTCTACTCTTGTCTACACCACTGTAAATCCAGAGTAATACTTTTGAAGCCAGTGGCATTGCCCTGGATTTACATAGGAGCAGAACTTTTCCCTTAAGCAGTCAAAAGAACTGAGTCTGCAATATGAGAAATTGATACAGTACTTAAGCAGCAAGTACACAAAAGCTTGCTTTGGTTCACTAGGAAGCCTATTATCAAAGAGTTGCCTAATAAAGGTAGCGCTTCTAATAGAGTGGTCAAAAGTATCTTCACCAGTTTGTTTTGTTTAGTAAAAACACAGCATTATGTTTCATCAACAGTTCTTGTATTTTCAGTGAGAACGGATTATTTATAGCTGTGCCTTGACTAGTAAAACAAAATTAATTTTGTTTTTAGACAGTTTGAGCAGCAATTTTGTTTGTTCTTGGTGACATTCTGTTGATCTAAATAAATGAGTTGTGTTCAAGAATCAGTTTTCAGCCTACAGAAAAGTGAGCAAAGTGAAGTAATACATGGAGTTGGTGTTAAGAGTGCAAAGATTGTACGTGAGATGAAATGGGAAAAGTAGATGTATTTGTCTTAATCGCTCTTGACAAAGTACTAGAATGCACGCTTGTGTTCCCCACTAATATATGTGATGTCACTATGTTCAGTTACTTCAGCTAGCCTCTTAGGTTGCAGCTGTTAGGGGTTAGATTGTGTTACTTTCTACATTGTTTCTATCCAACAGCTGTAATGTGTAAATGTGATTTTATTATTTTAATGCCTAAAAGTCAATAAACAAGTCTAAAACCCCACTAAGCTTCTGCATCTTCCACTAGGAGAAATCCGTATATTAAAATAAGTAGCAGAAATGTATCAAAAATGGTTTTCACCAGCTGTGCGTAATGCAACAATCTGCATATCTCAAGTTTCACTTCTCTGTGATCAAAAACTGCTTTTCACCTTAAGTCTCCCCCATCCCTTCCATTTTCAGCAATGCAAAAAGATGTTGCTAATGGTTCTATCAGGATGTTTCTCTCTACTATCTATGTGCTAATCAGGTTCATTGCTAGAGGAGTAAAGGCTGTAAAAATTTGCTGCTTAGGTCATGTTTTGCTTCCTCAGGCCGATGCCCATATGCTGCTTTATGTGTATCTCCTCATTTCCCACTTTACAGTCCTGACACACTGACATTTTGGCTATCAGTTGCTTTTCTCCTAGCCCAGTTGGCATCCTACTCCTTAGCTTTACGTTGATGCTTCTCACTGCTCCAACAGGCTTGCCCAGCAGAAGGCTTCACCCTCTTGATCAAGGGGAAACTAACAACATGCATGTTTGCTTTCATTTGTAGTCCTTAGTGCTACATGCTTGTGTTCTGGGTGGTGTGTTCATTTGGCTGCTCAGCATTTGCTGAGGGTGAAGTGGAAATGCCCTAACCAGAAAGAAATTAGGAGGTTCCCTCTGCATAACTCTGAATTACTTATCTTGGTAAATATATTATGTCTGAGTTTCCCACAAGGGGAAGAAACACAAGGAATGCTGCAGTAGTGACTTACAGCTTGAATATATGAATTTCTCCAGTGTGGGCACCTACACACTGTTTTATAAAGAGTGACCAAAATCCCCCACGCAGCAGCTATATACCATTATTTCAAACTCCTTGTTTAACATGTAACATTTTTCCACCACTTTTATGACCCCAAAACTGTATCTAGTCTTGGAAGGAGACCAAATCAATTAATCATAGAAGATTAGGGTTGGTAGAGAACTCAGAAGGTCATCTAGTCCAACCCCCTGCTCAAAGTAGGACCAATCCCCAGACAGATTTTTACCCCAGTTCCCTAAATGTCCCCCTCAAGGATTGAACTCACAGCCCTGGGTTTAGCAGGCCAAATGCTTAAACCACTGAGCTGTCCCTCTCCCCCTGTAGGGTTAACCAACACAAGCCTGTACCCTTCTTTTTTCTGAAAGTGATATATTCTGTCCAAGAGCTTCAGCAGCTTCTGCTGAGGAGAATGAATGTTTCCTGAACTCAAGCTGGCATTGTGGATTGCTTCTTTCCAGTCAGGCTCTGTCTTCTGTGACTTAACTACAGCAAAGGTGCTTTAGATACCACACTCTCCAGTTTATGTAACATGGGCCTGACATATGCTATCATGTTGATCACTGATGTCAGTCAGACTTGCACTATCCAGAAGGGAAGATGATGATTAGTCCTTGGGAAATGAGCATTCTGCCCTGCTCTCTGTTCCATTTTCCCCTTTCCTTATGCATCTCCTTGTTCTCACCTATCAAGCTCTCAGCCCCCCACACTGTCCCTTTTAAGTCAGTGGTAGCGCTCACAGTGAGGACATGCACCACTGACAAGAGGGTAGCATGGACACGAACCACTGCGGTGATTGTAAGTTGACCTAACATATGTCAATGTATGTTCCTAGTGTAGATATGCCTGGTATGATGTATGTGTGTTCTCCTTTGTATGATACAGTAACCGGATTTCCTAAACCATTTTTTCAAAAGCTCTAGTGTGTATTTGTACCACTGTACACTGTTTTTGTACCACTGTATTAGACTCAGTTTAATTAGTTCAGTTCGGTCACTATTATACCTACAGTGCAGTGGTTCCCAAATGGGTTCGTGAACCCCTGGGGGTTTGCAAAATGTTACATGGGGTTCTTGGGGAAAAAAAATTCTGTAATGGCAGGACAGAGCTGTCCCTAGGGACCTTGGGCAGCCTGGAGCCCCTGGATTTCCAAGAGCTAAGCAGACCAAAGCAAGCATATCTATCACAGTGAGGCGATTTAATCTTCAAAACTCCTTATAAGAAATGGAAAGGAAGGTGGACATATTTTGCTTTTTTTAAATTAAATAGGCAGCTAGTACTGTTTTTTAAATTATGAAGAACAAGTTTAAGCTTTGTTGTAACGTGCGCTGTTTGCCTGGACTGCTCAAGACCTGAATGCTTGTGTAGGAGGAACTCTTTTAAGTTGGCTTCTTAAATACCTTCATGCTGGTTCACATCTGATACTCCTTGATGAAATATAGAAGCCTTGTCTTGTAATAGGCTTATTCAAAGTGATACAAGCTACAAAAGTGAGAGCTTGGAAGAGTGTTGTAATTTTCATAATGTAATAATACTGTAATGATTAATAATGTGTGTAATAAGCAAGTCAAAAACAAATTTTATATTTCCAAGATCACTGCTTTTATAACTTATACTCAGGTAAAGGAGAAAATCCCTAGAAATATTCATTTTTAGGAGGGGGTTCACAAGACTTGACATTTTATTGAAAGGGGGTCACAGGTTGTTAAAGTTTAGCAACCACTGCTATAGTGACACAGCATCAGAGACAAGGTTTCACCCCACAATTCACACCACACTTAGCAGCAAGAAAAGATCAGGCTGTATGCTAGGCCCAAGCTCCTACTGCTCAAGTCCAGGCTGTTTGATGGCCCCAGGGCATGTCTTGGTGTCTCAGAGCCATGAC
Organism: Chelonoidis abingdonii; assembly: GCF_003597395.2. Classification (NCBI taxonomy): domain Eukaryota; kingdom Metazoa; phylum Chordata; order Testudines; family Testudinidae; genus Chelonoidis; species Chelonoidis abingdonii. The sequence continues at coordinate 67,913,389 of NC_133777.1, read as the reverse complement.
AAATGGCACCGTCTCATGAAACTAAATTATCTTCTTGTCCTTAAGACTGCTTTCTCCTGCCCAAGATTGAGATGCCCACAATGAGAGTGTGGGAGAGCTTGTAATGTGGCTACCCACTCTATACTTGTTCTGTGAATAGAAGATTTGTTTGGCACCAGTAAAGGAAATTATATGTTTTTAGAAATCAATAGGATACATAAGACTGAGAATGTGTCATTTTGTCTAAAACAGGAAAGCCTCTTGCAGTATCAAACTTTTTGCATGAAATAGAAGAACATGCTCACTTCACCAGAATTAAACATCTTCCATCAGACTGGGGATGAAAATCCAGCAGCAACCATTCCCTAAGCTTCCACCAGGGTAAATTCTTCAGTAGGGTAACACTTGACATTTCTGTAAAATTGTTCATCCAAGGACTTCAAAGCACCTTATAAATATTGTCTCAACCTGTCTTTGAAGCAGCTCATAAAATTTGCACAGCAGCTACTATTCAGGGTGAACAATGCCTGGATGCCAATCAGCCAATTAAGCAGTAGGGTTGAATACCTGCTTAAAGGTAGGCATGCACTTAAGTAAATAGTCATTTTTTCCTAACATTATTTGACAAATATCAGATATTTGTCACACAGTCATGAGCCAAATAGTAATTTAGCAGTTATAGAGCTGACCAGCTACTGCAGAATGGCATTTTCAAAGTTATTTAAACATGGATGTAATGTAAGGACTATATTCCCTGAGTGAGTACCATGCCAGCAGCCCTACATACAGCTGTCTGGCTTTCTCCGGGACTCTGTCTTCCATGCCATATGCTCTCCGGTTTCTAAGTCTATAAGATTTACTTTCTGGAATCTGACTTTGAAGGGGTGTGTGTAGTTATATTATCCTGCTCTAACCTGCTACTTTAGGATATTTAATTGTACGTTCTTTAGCTTGCCTGTTTGCTCTTTTCCTTTCAAGTCTAGTCCATTTATCATCTGCAACTCATTTCCACCCTTCCCATAGTCCCATGTGTCTTGAAATCCACATTCCCTCTGCCTTCATCAATCTAAATAGTCTTGTATAATTGACAGCTTTGTCAATAACTGGCAGGGGCAATTTACCAGAAAGGGCACTTTAATATCTTCCTTCTTCTAGCCTCCAGGAAGATAGATACACCTGATCTTTCTCTTCATTACTTCACACTCCTCTTGCCCTCGTTATTTCCCCTCTCATGCTGTTTTGGTGTGTATGTAAAACCTGAACCAGCTGAGACCCAGTTGTTTATCCCTACCTACTGTATTTCCCCTCTTACTGTTTTTAACCTTTAACTCAGTAGGATGATCCATTGCCATATTAGCCAGTATGGAAATGCACCACTCAGTCTCCCTCTGGGAGCATAGTGCCTTACTTGCTTGTAAAGCATGTGCTGCTCATTACTCTCTTCTAGAAAGTGCAGCTAATATCAGAGTCCTTCACCCTGGCATTGTAAGCACTAATAGCAACATTTAAGAAATGAAACACTTGCTGTACAAGGGAGTCTGAGACTGCTGTTGTGAAGTCCTTTCCTCTCCCTCCTTTGGTTTTCAGTTGTTCAGGGAGTCTTTAAAAAGCCACCGCGAGGTCTCCCTTTAATCCATATGGCTGTGCAAAAGCTGGGAGACCTTGAGTGAAGCGGTTTGAGAGGGAGATTCTTAAAGGAGCCTGCCATGGGCTACTTCTAGAACTGCCAGGCAGCTGTAATCTGGGACTTGCTTTCTGGATCATTGTTTAAATGATATATTGGCTTTTCACTGCTCTCCTAGGCCCAAATAAAACAGCCAGAAAGTGTAACACAAGTGTGGAGATTTTCCTCTGAGCATTCAGTCTCTATAGATGTACTGTAACAATTGATAATGCTTTGTGGGGTGAGAGAGAGGTTAAAAAGAAAGGGCAAGAACCTTGCTTTGTGCTGCTCAGGTAAGACAGCAGGAAAGTTACCCTAAAGGAACAGCAAGGGTCTCCTCGTATAAATCTGGCACAGTTGGTTCTACCCCTCCTACTCCCCATTACTTACCATAGAGGAGGAAGGGGTAAATCAGCAGGAGTCAAGGCACCAGAAGAGGGACTTAATTCACTGACACTGTTCACTTCCTAGAGAAACAGTGTCAGTGAATTAGGTCCCAACTGTGGCCTGAATTTTTAAAAAGCAATGAATTCAAAACATCTGTTTTCTAATTGGGCCCCCTTATTAATGGGCAGGACTTAAAATCTCTGAGGGTTGGCTGGTCAGCTGCTGATCTCAGAAGTATAAACTTGATAGCAACAATGCCGGACATGGCTAGCTAACCCTTCCTTCTCCTGCCATCTCTACTTCCTCTGTGCACATACCTATCTACCTGCCTGCTGCCTCTTCCAATTCAGTGTCGTTCCTGTTCCTGCTGCTACAGGTAAAAACACCCTCTGGCAGGGCCTGCCTGATTACTGTGAGCCCTTCCTATCCTTTCAGTGTTACAGGTGGTGCTCATGCTCTCTAGATGTTTACATATTTGTAAAGCCTATTTTTGCTATCCCGTTTTCTAGGTCTAACAGCATTTTGAAATGCTCTGCCTATGGAAGGAAGACAACTCCATACAGTGTATTCCTTGCAAACAGAGGGCAGCCTCATCCCTTCTGGCAGGGTTTCATGTAGAGAATCTGCAGCCCCTTAGCATTTGCCCTTTTAATAAAATGCCTCCTTCAGCAATTCTCACAGCCATAATCCCAAGCGCATGTGAGGTCAGTTTCCTGCTGTGAGAAAAATTGCTATTAGCTACTATGATTCACCTACTTCTTAGCAGAGAATTTTCTTCAGTATTTCAGCTGGTTCATGGCTGCCTTTTCACAGTGAAAATGCAAGTCTGTTCTTAATAAATTTGATGGATTTTCATTTTGCTTGAAGACTGTAAGTGAGCACATCACTGATTGAAAAAGCATCAGCACCAATATTCATATGGGACCAGTTAGGCAAATTTTACTTAGGTAATTTCTGTTTAATAAGGATGTCTCATTCTGCTCGGTCCCCTCATCACCAAGTTCAGTTTAAGCTACTGAAGCTAAAGCAGACCCAAGGAACGCAAGAGTTTTGAGTGGAACATTTTAAAATGATAATTAGCTAATTATAGTGATGTCTGCAGCCTGCCTGATTCTGTAATGTCTCTGTGATTGTTACTCCACTATCAGTTCAAATCGGAGTCACTTTCCATACAGGGTAATGCCATGCAACATTATTGACAACCAGAATTAAAGGGTCTCAATGTGAAATTAGAGTATTTGAAAACACTAATTTGATTATAGCTGTCAATGTAATAAGCTGTGTACAGTTAAGGTCAGTCATCCAGTATCCAGATATCTGTGGGTGCAATAAGCAGGGAACGGCTCGAATATCTAATTTACATGCAGCTCAGCAGTGGTTTTAATATATTTCTAAGATCTCTGAAAGCACTTTCTTGGTGTGTGGGGGTGTATGCTGCTAAAGAGACATGGAACTATTTTTAAACTCTTTATTTTATTGCATTGTATTTTATTGTCCAAGTACCAGACCTCTCTGCAAGCCTTTCTGCCAATTCTTGTGGATTTGCTATCACTCTTTAATTGTTTTTTCTCCCCATTACTGTCAGAGAGATGCACTCAGACACCATGGGAAACTGACTAACTCACTAAGGGCTTTACAACCAGACTGGCTGAAATATCACCATTGAAACCTTTTTGGATAGAAAATTGTGTGTTTTTCCTACACAACAATTTTTTTCCCCAAAAAGTATCTCCTATCCATGAGAAATTTTGCCTTTTGGCCTTTTGACTTAAACAAATGAAAACAAAAACATTTTGTGTTTGTTTTTTTTTTCAGTGTACAGCAGAAATTTTCTGCTGGGAGACACAATTTTCTGACCATCTCTATTATACATCGAGAAGAGTGAGACAGCCTGCGAAGGAACAAAGTGAAAGAAAGACATCTTTTTTTTTTTCTACTGTCTTTCACTTGCAGTTTCTTTAAACATTTATGTGTAACAATAGCACGTAAAAAAGTCTCCAGGCCAATGTGGTTTTGAGGTTAGAAGGTGTCCTTTGAATTATTTAAAATAAAAGCAGGAAGCTTGGCTTTCAAACAGATGTTCATTGGGTGGTGCCATGCTGAGATGTCATCAGACCATAACATTATATTCCTCAGGGAGTTTTAATCTTATGTTTATTAAAGTCTTTTTAAAGCAGTTAGTGCAAAGGGAGGAAACTTGTGAAATGAACTAGTTACTAATACTTACCTTTACTGCTGTGAAACTACTCCCTCTGTGTCTGGGAGATCTTCGTTTCTGTCTCTAGCTTTCAACAAAGCAATGTTATGTATTTTCTTTAGGAAACCAAACTGGGAATGGGGAAAAATACCATAAGTACCTCCATTTTAAAGAGCAAATGTCAGTTAGCAAAAAGTGTCTTTATCACAAGTGTAAATCTATGCGAATGCTACTATGATTGGGCAAAAATTTCCTCCAAAAGATAAGGCCCCTTTTTAAATTGGCCTGTTCTCAAATCTTTCTGGAAATTGGAGCAAATTTTTAAAAAATGGTGATTAAATTTCTTGTGAAATATTTACTGCTCTCTTGCCAAAAGAACTGAAAGGCCACCGTTGCTAAGAAACCACCCCCTTGAGGTTTGACAAGGCGGTAGGAGCACCCTAGCACCCATGTGGTATAGCAGAAAAGCACAGGGCTGTTAGGTTTTGTGAGACCCATGCAAGATGGGTAAATATCACTATCCCCATTTTAAAGATGGGGAAACAAAGTCAGAGCATTTGTGTGTGTCCAAGGTTCTTGTCAGAACAAGGATTAATTCTGGCTTCCATCCCTATGTATAATCCATTAGCACTCCCTAGCCAAGGCAATTAACCTCCTTGAGCCTCTGCCTTTCCATCTGGAAAATGGGGGTGATGAGATTTACCAGAGGTGAAATCTGGGCAGGGGAAACCCCACTGGATTTTAGATGTCAGAAGCCTCACTTAGAAGGTAACTATTATCCCCCTTTACAGCTCCAGACTGCCAAATCCCTTTCACAAGAGCTAAAATTCATTTTAAAACAATCCGGTATCATCAAAGCCCTATACAGCCTTGAAATGTGTTTTTTGGAAACACTGTTCTGGAGAATTTCCAGATTTCAGGCCAAGAATCTTAGCTCCAGTCTAAAAATTCTCAGGTGGTTTGATTTGCTAATATAGTTAGTATTTAACTAACTCTCACAGACTGGCAGCCTAAAGGTTTTAAAAGTAAATGGTTCAAATTATATCCTACCAAAGCTTAGTAGTGCTTATAGACACACAGATTTTCCATATTAAGTTGGATGTTCCACTTTATCAATAACTAATAGAGAAGAATGTTCATCTGAACATGGAGACACTTGCTCTGTCCATTACATATGTTCATGTTGCTAACACCGATAATTTAGGTCGAGAGCTGCAAACCGTTGCTCACTGGACTCATTTAAGTAGTCCCCAGGCATTAAGCAGGCCAACTGATGTCACCTTTTTTGAGGAATAACTGCTCATGGGGATAAGAACTTGCAGCTCCAAGCTAAATTAAAGATGCTTATCTATCTTCATTCTTTAGATTAAATCATAGTGATTTCCAGGCTCCTGTTGCAATACATTGTACCCAGCAAGGGTTAACTTCATTAAGCTTTAGAACAAGCCACTATAATCTGATTTTGGATATCTACTTGTGCTAGCCTAGTGTAGGAGTGTGTGCTTAAAACTTTAAAGAAACATAACACCTTACTAGGGTGGCTAGAATTCTTCCTAGTTCCCAGCTGTTTGGGCTACTAGCAATTCTGGTTGGCTTGTTGGAGGTCATTTTACTGCATTGGCTGCATGTTGCTCTGTCTGTGCTGTGCCTAGGGTGACCAGATGTCCTGATTTTATAGGGTCTTTTTCTCATATAGGCTCATATTACCCCTCACTTCCGTCCCAATTTTTCACACTTGCTGTCTGGTCGCCCTAGCCGTGCCAGAGGGAAATCTGCCCAGTACAGGTGACATGATAGAATGTAAACAAATGTTTTATAGCATCCGGGTTACTGTTTGGAAGTCAAGTCAGAATGGGAGAAAGAGAACATGACTAGCAATGTGTTATTCCCATGACATGTTTTCAGTGGCCTTGTAAATCTAGTAACTCACCTCAGCATCAGGTATGTTGCTTTTATACATATTCTCCATTTAAAAAGGATAATGACCATTTGTGTCAGTCAGCTCTGTGCTGATTATAGTGCTTGATCAACTGGATGTGTGATTAGAATGCTAATATCCCACGTATATAACCAAATGGACGGAACACTCTGCTCACACGTCATATCTAAATGCCTTTGACTTTCAAACAGTGGTTGATATTGAACTCATAAATATGGAAAAACACTAGATTAACTTTTTGATTGACAGATATATGGGCAGGCATGTTCTGGGGTATAAGATCTTATTAGGAAATATTTTCTGTCAGACTTACAGTGCAAATATTTATTGCATATAAAAAGAACATTATTAGGGTTGCAAAGTCAAGCCCTCAAAAGTTAGGAAATGCCAGAAATAAGGTTGCCTCTGCAACCTTAATTTGGCCCCCTTTAGGCAACATAGGCATTCTGATAGTCTTTTGTTTCATGAGCAGGACAGACAGGCTCCATCCTCTCAGTTCTGTTGTGTGGTCTGGAGCAGCCCAGACCTGCAATTGCAGAGAAAATCCTGCTCAGCCCCTGGCTGGAGCATCCCCAGTGTGTATGTAAATTTTGGAGAATTTAGCTGTGAAGGTGTAACAGGTCTCTGTGTATGTGGAAACTCTTGGTTTTTTTTTTCTCAAAGGCTGAAAAATTGACTGGAGTTGGGTGGATTTTCACAGGGACAGCAAAAGGCACATCCCTGAAACAAAGGCCATGTCCTGCCAAATCTCAAGTCCCTGCTCCAAAGCATGGGGGCACTAGAGCATCTCAGAAAAGATCTCCATAATTGTTTAACCTAGAAAAAACAATGTATTTTAGCCCAGCTTCGTTCTCAGAAATGGTTGAACTATTTGTTCTGAAATTTTCCAAAAGAATTCAGCCTGAGTCAGACAGCCAGCTTGGGAAAGTTCAATGCAAACATTTAAAATTTGGCCAAGTTATAAGCAACTGAAAACAGGGTATTATAATGAGAAGTGTTGGGCCGCCTTAATAAGAGGCAGTGCTACCAGCCTTGCCCATATAGGGTGACCAGATGTGCTGATTTTATAGGGACAATCCTGATATTTGGGTCTTTGTCTTATATAGGTGCCTATTACCCCCTACTCCCTGTCCCAATTTTTCACACTTGCTATCTGGTCACCCTATGCCCATAGTATAGGCCAGGGGTCGACAACCTTTCAGAAGTGGTGTGCCAACTTTTCATTTAGTCACTCTGATTTAAGGTTTTGCGTGCCAGTCATACATTGTAATGTTTTTAGAAGGTCTCTTTCTATAAATCTATAATATAACTAAACAATTGTATGTAAAGTAAATAAGGTTTTTAAAATGTTTAAGAAGCTTCATTTAAAATGAAATTAAATTGCAGAGCCCCCCAGATGGGTGGCCAGAATCCAGGCAGTGTGACTGCCACTGAAAATCAGCTTGTGTGCCGCCTTCGACACGCGTGCCATAGGTTGCCTACCCCGGTAAAGGCATACATGGAAAGAAAGTGAGAGAACCTTACAAGTGCAATTTGAAAACAACTTTCCAATTTGAACAGCTGGTGTTAACGTCCGGTCTAAGGGCCGAGTTCTCTGCAGGAGTAAGTGGCCACAGGCAGGGACATCAATGGAGGTGTTTTGTATGAACTTTTACGTTCTGTTTCCATGTGGCCTGTTATGGCACCTGGGATCCCCTGGAAACCTAAGCTGTGTCTTTGCAGACCCAGTAGCTTCCCAGCGCTGTTGGCACTGGCTGGATGCCCCTGCACTCTCCCTGGCAGTGCAGTTCTATTGGGGTCCCCTTAGCTGTGGCAGCCCTTGAGACCTTGCAAGGGGTGTTCTGTGGAAAACGTAATAGAGCCCAAGGCTGTGTTGCCACTTTTCTGTCTAAACTCCACAGGGTTGGGGGAGAAGGATGAGTCCTCTCCGGCCCTTCCACTGCCTATGTCTCACCCTTTTGCAGGGGGAAATCTAGCTTCTGGGTGGAGAGACAATCTGGGGCAATGTACATATACCAATAAAAGGCCATCTCCTTGTGCTGACCTAGTATAGGAGTATGTGGCTTAAACTACAAGGGTGGGGGGGGGGGAAGGTTTGTGAACCCCTCAGATATAGTCCCCCCCCACCCCTATCCCCCGCCTCCGATCTAAATTGCTTGATTCGTGCAAGGTGGCTGCTATTTGCTATGGCCTAATGTTTTTCCCATTTTATTTTTTCCTGGCTGAACTATTATCTTGCACAGTGAGGCAAGTCTAACACCCTGTAATTGCTGTGAGAGGCTGGCGCATCCTGCTGCCGCACAAGCCAGCCCACTGCATCTCTAGGGTCTTGTCTCGCTGCCCGCAAAGTGTTGCAAAAGCTTCTGCAGATTCCCATTGTGCTAACTTGGCAGCTCTGTCAGAAGTGCCTCCAGCCATTGGCCTCCTGAAGTGCTGATTCAGTTCAGTGGGCGCAGTGAGAGCCCTTTCGGCAGGAGGCACGTAGCCTTGGACGACGTTCCAAAAACCTTGCTATAGAACAAGAGCGTCCTTCAGTTCACAGCCTGTGTCAGAAAAGGCAGCCTCCCAGCTCTCATCATAAAGCAGAGCACTGGGAATCTTACTACGAATCTGACTTCTTCAGCCAGTTTTGGACCCACCCTTCTACTATATCATTTCCACCCACCACCACCACAAGAGTAAATAGCAAAAGGTGACTACATTTCACAGTTAAGGTGAAGTCCCTGAGGAATAGTAACCTCAGGTTTTGGGATGAATTTGCCTCCTGAAATAATCTCAGTTGCCCTAGAGTAGATCAGAGACCAGTTTTCTTTCACTCTGTTTTCCACCTGGACAGTATTAAGCAGAAACGACATTGGTTTAGTGTCTCACCCAAAATGCTGCTCATCCCCTAGTGCAGTCCCTGTCCTCATTCTAGGCTTCAGTGTCAGCTCTCGGGAGGAGTCCACATCTGTGTGTGGGAAATCAAGCTGTGACTTTTTGGCTACAAGAAAATGGTCTGACCAGCTGAGCTACAATGACGATAGCTGGCAGAACAGGCAGCAGACAGTGAGCGATGAATCTACTATAAACTGTTGACTTGGCAGCAGGGGCAATTCCTCTTTGTTTGTGCTCCTTGTTTTAAACCATACATCCCGAGCGGGTTTCAGAGACCGGTCCTGTTGATCAGCTTTGTCCCCAACCTCATGAAGGATGGAATTGTTCCCACAGCAGGATTTAAAAAGTCAGCAGTGAGAGGATCAGAGCATATAAAATGGATGGCAACTCACTGCCCACTTTGACCTCCCACCCTTGCTCCTCTCTACAGTTTTATACCCCTGTTTGGTGTCTCGTCCTAAATTAGATTCTAAGCACTTTGAGACACGTGCTCTTATTCTTTCTGTGTACAGCACGGCCTTGAAGTCTCTAGGTACAACTGTAATACAAATAATTATTAATAATAAGACCATAATCAAGGCTCTATTAGTTTTGTGTTGATGCTGAACATTAGAGACTTACAGTAATTACAATGCCATTAAGTCATTTTAAAATAAGTAAATGCAAATCACAGGACTCTAAGTAGGAGCCGAAATTCGTTTGCATTCTTCTATTACACAAACATTGGCTGCATGGCATGGAAAACAGCCTTGCATCATTTTCAAAAAGTTGGGGCCCAGATCAGCTGTTCTGTGTTCTGGGCCAAGGGGACCACACACAACATAGCTGGTTATTCACTTGGGAGATATTAAGCTGCTCTAACAAGGAGGGATTACATACTCAAAAATGTCTTCCTAGTTCTCAGCATTTTTGGAAGCCGTTGTCTCTGCATTTAGTAGTGCCCAGGTAGAAATCATTTTGAAAATGGGAAGACTTCTCTGTAACCATTGACATTACACAGCTGGGGTCATGTCTTCATTACAAAATGTGACTGACTTGGCTGATTTGATGCTGAAGACCATTGGCCCGCCCCTGGGCCATGTGTAAGCCAGCACAAAGCCATCACGCATTGGGGTTGCTTTTCTCCCGACCCTTGAACAAGGTTTTTAAAACGTGCTGATGTGTACAAAAGCTTTGTTGTGAATTAGAGACTCATTGCATGTGTTGAGAGTAAGGATGGTAAACACCTTGAAGTCAGGTGCTAAATTCTAGTCTAAGAGGGCTTGTGGGTAGTTTAATTCTATGCAGATTCTGTTGTGTTCATCTGAGCTTGTCTTGCGTGCTTATACCAAGTGACCTCATGGAATTTGTGTACCCTGTGTTGTAGCCTTTTACACCATTCAGTTTTCGTTGGAGGGCTTGGGGGCCCCAACAAGCTGGTATTTATACTGTAGAGCTAGCAAGGAAAGGCAGTGTATATTACAGAAAAATAAGCCCATTGTTGTTCAAATTGTTTGTGAGTACTAAAGCATCAGATAGAACAAAATGTTCCTGCAGTGTGTAACATCCTTTCTGATGTTCATCTTAATTCTTCTGGCAATTCAATGTCTCCTTTTGATTTAGAGTTAATAAAACCATTCACGAGATTAGACATTGGTGCAGAAAAAACAAGAGTAACTTCTTTAATTGTAGGCTAAAATTTAAATGGAGGCTGGCTTTTTTCAGTTGTATGTTGACAGCCTGAGTCCTGTCACTGTCTAAGCTAAAGCTGTGTCACACGCAGCCAGAACAAGATCATGGAACCGCTGAGTTAAGAAAGAACCACAGATGTGAAACTGCTCCTCATTTCAAGATGTATGTAGCTGCTGTAGAGCAGTATATTAAATAGCATCATTTTAATAGTCCCCTTTTAAGTGGTGGACTCTCCCTCCACCTAGCCTGAGAGACAAATATGGTTATTTGAAAAGTCAAAGGGACCCTCTCACTCCCTCAGTGCCCTCATTAGGGGAGTTCTTTATTAGCTCCCTAAACAATGGTCAGTCAAAGAAACTCAGGTTTACCCTGGCTGGAACATCTGTGCCTCCCAACCAGGGACTGGATGGATGCAGCTCATCAGGCTGAGTGCCAGCCTGTTCCCTCCACCACGTGAAACAGCAAAGCTGGGAAGTGGTTCCTTCTGAACTACCTGTTGATAGAAATGCCTGGTGATCTTTCCTTTCCACAGTAAAGCTGCTGTTGCAGCTTTACTCAACGCCCAATACACACAGGCTTGCGATCCTGGATGAGAGAAGCCAAATAGTAATGTGGATAGTTTCTAGCCTCAGGGACTGGCCAATTCAAATGGCTGGTAATAGGATATAAAGCCTTGTACCTCAAGGCTCCAATTCAAATACATCCCGAGCTGGTAATGACCAAAAATCATTTCCCTTGGTAGCTGTCCATATGGCCCACTGCAATGGTTTTTTTGATCTCCATCCAGTTCTTGGCGTCTGCCTCGCAAAACCTGCTGATCCAGAAAAGATGAATTAATTGGCTCCCTTCTTTGCAATTGCACAAGAGGAGCCAAGGAATGGTTGGGGTATGATGTCACTGAACTGCTTTTTGTACCGGGATGCCCCTTCTATGGCAGCAGTTCAGTTTGGTAAGTCTGTCATGAGTTTTTTAAATTCACCTGCACACCCAGAAAGGGGATTTCCCCCCTTCTTTAAAATGAAAGAAATTACTGGCTCCAACACTCGGCAGGAACTCCCCACCGTGCCACTCAGGCCTGTTGTGGAGTGCTAGAGGCAATGCAATTCCTGCAGGACATGTACTCCCAGATTTGGTGCCAGGGGGCAGATGTCTGCAAATCAGCAGTAGCTGCTGCATCCTTTCCCTCAGCACCTCTTTTATGGAAGTGGTGGGTTTCTATGGGTGGTATGATCTAAATATGAGATTTTCCTTGGACAGTTCAGTCCATTTCAAAGCTGGCATCATCCTACAAGCCCTATCTTGAGTGGGCCAGAGGCCATCCATATTGTATAGCCTAGATCAGGCCCTTGGTTCTACAGAACATGTAGTGAAATGCTTCCCACCTCTGTCTATGAGGAAGGCTTATTATAAGAACCAAACTTTGAATACCTGATCCTCTAATGCAGTGGTTCCCAAACTTTAACAACTCACGAATCCCTTTCACTAAAATGTCAAGTCTCGTGAACCCCCTCCTAAAAATGAATATTTTCCATCCCTTCACTCACTCACTCATGCCTGTCACCATCCCTTACCTCAGCATAAATTATAAAAGCAGTGATCTTGGACATATAAAATTTGTTTTTATGACATGCTTATTACACATTTTATTATTTATCATTACAGTATTTTTATTACATTATGAAAATGGCAACACTCTTCCAAGATCTCACTTCTGTAGCTTGTATTACTCTTGATTAAGCCTGTTATAAGACAAGACTCTTAGCAGACGTGCCAGTAGAAAAAAGGGTGCGGGGGCAAAGCCCCAGTGCACCCCGGGGCCTGGGGGGGGCACTGCCAGAAAAGTGGGGGAGCCTGTAGGGGCCACCAGAAAAAAAAGGGCAGGGACCCACAAAGGTGCACGCTGATGTGGGGTTGGCACGTGACCCTCATCCCGCCCCCCCCCACCACACTAGCGCCTCTGGCTTCTATGTTTCATCAAGGAGTATCTGATGTGAAACAGTATGAAAGTATTTAAGAAGCCAACTCAGAGTTCCTCCTACACGAGCATTCAGGTCTTGAGCAGTCCAGGGAAACAACGCATGTTACAACAAAGCTTAAACTTGTTCTTCATAATAATTTTAAAAACAGAAGCAGCCTCTTTAATTTTAAAAACAGCAAAAAAAAATCCACCTCTTTCTATTTCATAAACGTAGTCTTGAAGTTTAAATATCCTCAGCGTGATAGATCTGGTTAGCTCTTGGAAGTCCCCAAGACTCCAGGCTGTTGGCCCGTGCTGCCGGGGGTCCCTACTGACAGTTCTGTCTGCCATTAGGGAATTTTTTCCCTGAGAACACCCTGTAACATTGGTTCACGAACCCCAGTTTGGGAACCGCTGCTCTAATGCACAAGCTCAAACAGTTTCCATAGGACAGCAGCATGTTATAAATGTTGCACATGTCTTGCACTGCACAGTTAAAGTGCAGCAAACATGAAAAATGCTAATTTATTTTCCTTCCATTTTTTTAGTTGCCCATTAATACACTTCCTAAGGAGAAAAGACTGTTGGTAAATATTTGTTTTGAAAGCCCATACTACTTCAAGGTTCCCTGGAGGTTACCCCTATTCATTAAAAATGCCCATTACAATGGCTCTTCGAAACGTGGTGTAGGATTTTAGTCTTTTAAATACTGCTGAGTTTTAGTTCCCCTCTTCTTCAATTTTTTACAGTTGAGTTTCATGGCACTGGGCCAGCGGAGAGGAACTGAAAAATAATTTATTAATTTAACCCTATTCTAGCACTTACCAGTGTTCAGGCTGTAATACAGGTGATGTAATACAATACAAGGAAGCTAAACTGGGTAAGTCAGGACACACAATGAAGTATAATTTATTTCATTAAATAAAATCATAAAAATAAACATCATTCTATTAATGTTTTTCTAGACCATAAACTCAAAATATAAGGAGTTGCCCTTATTGCATTGGAATTCTGCATTTAGCTTCATCTCGCGGATAACTGGCCCCATTATATAATTCTTCAGTCAACAGTGCTGCCTCCCAGCCACCAGCATCAGACAGGTGAGCAAGGCCATCACTGGTCTGAGTAAGAGGGCAGTGCCCACATGGTACTTCTCAACATTGTGATGCAGCTGTTATATGAAATACACAAGAGACTCCATATGAATGGAGTGGAAATTCTTTTGCCTGGACCCAAGACTGATAAACTATGTCAAAGCCTTGAACATATGTTTTGTAAGATGCTTGTAGCCTTGCTCCATGAGCCAGGCCATTTTCCCTTCAATAACACTCTTAAGATTAAATTCCAAGCTGCCCAGAGTGAATGATGGTACAAGGTAGCCTGACAGTGTGATAAAGTGGTTTGCTGAAGGGCTGAGCATATTGGGAGATGGTTGAACAATGCAGGCAGCCAGCTTGGTTGTAGTTGTATGGCTTCATGATGAAGTTGGGGCAATCTCAGTGGAGCCTGGAAGCCAGGTAAGGGTGATGGGTCTACAGCCTGTTGTAATCGTGTGCATTGTAATGTTCATTTAGGTATCCAGCTGGCCATGTCGGGCTGATTTGGCTTCAGTGTTAGATATTTAAGTTCTAGTCTTCCTGAAAAATGTCATGTAGCAATTTAACCCATCATCAGAATTAAAATAATAAAATTCTGCACTTTGCACCCCTTCTAATTCTGTGTTGCTGACACTGGCAGCAAAAATAAGAGGCATGAAGAGCCTTCCCTCTGAGGAAAGATTGAAGAAACCGGGACTGTGTAGTGAGGAAATCACTACAATGAGCACAATGTTCCTGCAGTAATGGAGAGCAAAGTGAAGGCAAACTGGCCATGTTTGGGTTACTTAGACCACTCTGGGTTTTCTTGACACACAGACACCATTGTGATGGGCACAGTGGTGGCAGTTGAGAAATCATCTCTTTCAGACAAATCTCATTTTCTTTAGACATTTTTGTTTGACTTTAAATAAACACCTTAGGCTCAGGAAACTAAGCTGCTTAAGAACATTAAAAAGAAAGAGGAAAATTTTAGGCAGAAGTTTTTTTTTCTTTAGGCTTCAGTAGCTTCTTCAAGTTTCTGTAGCTTCGATTCTTTTCTGTTTTTTCAGTTTTATTGCTATGCCCAGCAACTTTAGATTCAGAGCTATACAACTGAGAGAACCTATGAACACCTGCTTCTTCCCTGTCTGAGGATATCTGCAATAGAGCCAATCTGATATGCAAGCAGTACTTTACTTCAGAGGCTTATTTTATTGCAGAGAATGCAAAAGGGAAAACTGGACCCAGCTGCAGCAAATAAAAACTATTCTGTATTTATAAAGCAGTGAATACGATGTGTTAAGGAGGCAGCCTTCCTACTTTCCTCTGGGAGGAGCGGTCAGACAGAGGACTATACTGTGTCATATTGTGGCCCCTGTACGCTGGGAGAAAAAAAAACAGAACTATGAAAATGCCTTTTCACTCCAAAGCGCCCTGCTGCAGAGGTTAGGACACCAGTAATTTGTAACTGCAAGGAAGTAAACCTCATTTTTTAAAACGTGAAATCCAATGGAGGACATGAGAAATTTAAACCAAAATAATAGCCTATACTCAGCCTTTTGCAGTGGTTGAACTAAATTTTTTAAAGTCACACCTTTAAGCTGACTTAAATTTTGTGTTAGTGAGTGAGCCAATTAGCTCAGCCCATCATTGACTAGAAGTTAGTGACTCATTAGTCTCTCTGTGTGTGTGTCTGGCAATCTTTCAAATATAAGCTTTTTTTTTTTTTTTTTTTTTTTTTTTTTTTTTTTTACATGAGAGAAGAAAAAGAGAAAATCCCCGCACTATCTTTGCCAAACTAAATGAAGGCACCTGAAATTTACTGGTTGGATTTTACTACAGGTTAGACATTTTCTGGAGAGCTTGAGACATAATTTGGGACACATGAATCCAAAATATCAGCTTGTTGAAGTTTTCTTCTTTGTGAAATTTTCTAGTTATTAACTGCAGTGTTTATACAAACACTAGGAGCCCTGCTTTGTCCCCAGCAGGCTCTCTGGGGCATGCACTGAGAAACTCACATCATAGCCATGAAGCCCCAGGAATACTCACAGGCTACTGCCTTAAACAATGTGTAGGGTCTGCAAATATGGAAATGGACATTTGTCATTTGAACAACCTTAACTGTCCTGTGTCACTGCCATATGCTGTGTATGTGTGTAATGAGGTGAGAAAGAGATGAAAGTGGAGATATGCCAAAGAGCAGCAGAATTTGTGGATGGTTTTGAATCCCAAGTCACAGTGGGAACGGGTGGGAAGTTTAGGAACCTCCCCCAGAGCATTCATGAAAAATAGATGCAATCTGGAAGGGTTTTCGTGCCAAGGCAATATGACGCCATCCCTCTCTCTCTTCCAGTTCTCATATCTGGCTTTTAAACAGATTGGTATTTTACGTTCAGTCAGATGATTCCACGTTCCCCACTGCTCCCGACATGTCTTTGACCTTGCAATAGACTCTCCAGAAATAGGGTTTTTCCTCTTTTCTGGCAAGAGGCAGTTTTTCTGCTGTGCTGGATCTCCATCACCCATCTCTCGTCCCTTCTCTTGTCCTGTTTTTCATTTCCCTCCCCTCTTCTCTAACCAATTCTTCTCTCACCCACCAGATTAACTCTTCCCTCTACTTGCCAAGGAGACTAAGGTCAGTCTTAATGCTCACACTGCTCATGCCTGAGTGCTTAACTGTGCAAACTTAACATGCTGTATTAGCATGCTTTTTTGCATCTAATTATCTAAAATTGTCATAATAATACAATATAGGCAGGAAATTATATACAATACTACAGCCAAGGACCCATGAACTCTGCAACAAGCTGGAACTAAACTCAGTGGCAAGAACTGTAGCGTTTGCAGCAGCGTCATATAGATTTGAAATGAATAATAGAATTGATTCAATAAGCTCTATTGTTTCCATTGCTATTAATTTCAGTTTGTTTATGCTGGTCACATTTTCAGTCTGCATTGTGCCACACTTGTTTGTATTGACAATGCTGAAATGAATCTGAGTGGTCACTATACCTTCGCCTCTTCATTGAGGGAATGAAGAGGAGAAGCTAAGGTAGAGGTTTGGCAGTTTGGGACTTTTGGAACCGGGGTGGGGGCAGGGGGATGACACCATTTGGGTTTATGGGATATTCACACCTCTATGGTGTTTCTGCTAAAATGGCCAGCAGTGAAATATAGTCAATGTTGACACAAATCCCTAGCTTTAGTTTTCAGTTAACCACCAATGTGTCTGTTCCCAGCTCTCAGCTACTGTGTAAGCTGTCTGCAGATGCCTGAAGACACCCCTGCCCTGATTTACACTCTGTGGTTTTTAAATTATTTTCAGTTATTTTTTAATGAAAGCCTAGTTCAGTGGCACAGTTGTGCAGGAAATGATGCATTTGGCAATAAATTCAGTGGCTACAGAATCATGGATGCACAAGCCCTTATCTGCCATGCACATGCTGTAAGTTACATGCTGTACTACTGTGTAAAACAGACTGCATTTAGATCAAATCATTGTTTTGCATTCAGGTAGGAGATGAGAAATATAGAGTAGCAATTTCTGCCCCCCAAAATTTCCCTCCTAGTATTATGGTGGAGCCTAAAGGCCCTAATTAGTATTAGAGACCAATTGTAGTAGGCTCTGTACATGCACCTTTGGGACAGTTGCTATCCCAAAGAGCTGACAGTCTAAGTAGAGAAGACAGACGCAGGGTGGGAGAAAAGAAGGATTATCATCAACATTTTACAGATGGGAAGCTGACACACAACGGCATTACGTGACCTGCCCAAGGTCAAACAGGAAGTCTATGGCTGAACTGGGAATTAAACCCAGATCCCCAGTCCAGCGCTTTATCCACAGGATCATTCTTTCTATTTGAGCCTTTTATACAATAGGGATAACTTGTGTTGGAGAGCTTATTCCTTCACCCTTCCACCTCCCTGGTCCTTCTTGCGTGAACAGAGAGTAACAATACCTGAAGTCTGAAGGTGCAAACAATTAGATGTTTATTGGAGTGAACTTCCAGCAAGCTTAATTCCAAGTTCCTTTTTCCTTATTTTTGAATCCCAATTTACTTCCTGTTTGCCCCTAATTTATATAGTAATATTCTCAGCTATACCTTAGCCAATCATTTTACTGAAATCTATGTAACCAATCCTAACATATTGTAACATAATTCTCTAACCAATTATATCCCACTACCCTAATTAACTTACACCTAGCAAAATTAATTATACAGCAGGCAGAAACAATTAGAGAATCAGACAGATTAACAGTAGAACAGTGGGGGCCATAAAGATAAAACATATAGAAATGAGGGTTTCACAACCACAACTATTGAGAAGTGAGTTCTTGCCAGACAGGATGGTATCAAACTAAGTTTTCTTTAACCATCTTTATCTGGTGGTGATAGGCATTATCAGGACAGGATTGTATTCCTAACAGCCCAATAGCACCTTATTTCAATGTGATCCTACGCTTCCCAGTTTATGGCTGCCTCTGCTGTTTAAGCAAGGCCTTAGACTAAGAACCAGGCCTCAGACTATCCTAGTGAGAGACAGCCCATACACAGGTGGACTGTGTTTTTGATTCTTTGTTTTATACTTCTATAACTAGCTAAATTATAAAAATACACCCAAGTTCTTAAAGTGCAGGCCTGCCTGTAAAAGGCCTATACATCTATATCCCAACAACTTGTAGTATTATGAAGTCTTTTTAGAGTTTTAAAATAGCCTGATATATTTTAAAGCAGGTACACAAGGGAGGCAGGGTTAAGCTAGGCATTCATTACATCATTAGTGGACTCCCCACTTTCCAGCCATAATGTTCCACTGACAAGTTTGGTGCAATTAATTCCGCTATTTTTTTAAAGGGGTAAATAGGCCACATTCTAATTACACCTCTATCTCGATATAATGCTGTCCTTGGGAGCCAAAAAATCTTACCGCGTTATAGGTGAAATCATGTTATATTGAACTCGCTTTGATCCACTGAAGTGCGCAGCCCAGCCCCCTGGAGCACTGTTTTACCGCATTACATCCAAATTCGTGTTATATTGGGTGGCGTTATATCAAGGTAGCGGTGTATCTCGCTTGCAGAGCTCACAAGCTCTGCTAGTGAAACTTATGGAGAATCTTTCAACTGAACCTATTCAGATTGGAGAGCTTTTAAATTCTGTAATCTGTATCTATTTGTCTATCCTTCCCCTGAGCCCATCCACCTTTATGTAAGGCCTTGTAAACCCTGCAAGTCAAACAAAAAGGCTCCCTGCTTAACTGCTCCAAAGTCTTTAGGCCCAAATCCTGCCCTCAGTGCAGAGATGGGCGGCAGGTTAGGGATTTCCTTGAAAATAATCTCTCCTTCCTCCCACAGGCTGTGGAGTGGCAGTAAAGTCACTTGATGGCCACTAACCCAGTTTCCGAGGCTGCACGCTTGTGAAAGGCTCAGGGTGCTGGAAGAAATGGTCACTGGATCTGCGAAGCAATAGCTCCTTTTCCCATTTCCCCCCACACCCCTAGCTGGGCTGCACATCATGCAGGGACAACAAAGCACTTACATGAACTTGAAAATTCCTCTTTATCTGCACACTGATAAACTTTTGCTGGAGATCTCTCAGGTCCAGGATATGGATGACAGAGCAAATGCACCTCTGTCCAGAATAGCCAATAGTTCGGTGATTAGGGCACTTCCTTGAGCTGGGAAACCCTCAAGCTCTAGGCCCTGCTCTACCTGATTTGGAACAGGGGCTTGAACCTGGGTCTTCCTCATTGTAGGCAAGTGCCCTAATTGCTGGCCTATAGAGTCAGTCTTTCTTTCTCTCTGGCCCAATGACTTTTTATGCAAAGTGGAACAGCTCCACTGTTTCTATCGCCCAGTGGGATGTAGGTGAGCCAGATTCAAATCTCTACTCCAAACTGGGCAGAGCAGGGACTAGACCAGGGGTGAGCAAACTTTCTGGCCCGAGGGCCGCATCAGGTTTCATAAATTATATGGAGGGCCGGTTAGGGGAGGGGGTTGTGGCCCGGCCCCCACCTCCTATCTGCCTCCGCCCCCAGGGACTCCTGCCCCATCCAACATCCTGTTCTCTGATGCCCCCCCCCCCCCCAGACACCCCTTCACTCCTATCAGTCTGACAACCTCCGGACCACTGCCAGCCCGTCCAACCCCTCCTCTCATTCCTGACAGCCCTCCCCTACCTGACCCCTGCCGCATCACACCACACCCACGTCCATATCCCTGACCCCCGTCCTCATACGCAAACCCCTCCTTCATTCCTGACAGCCTCCCTCTGGGACCCTTGCCGCATCCACACACACCCCACTCCATATACCTGACCGCCCCGCCATCCAACCCTCCTTCTCATTCCGACATGTCCCTGTCCCTCCCAGACCCCCGCCCATCCACACACACCCACCTCCTATCACCTGACCACCCTCAGACCCCCGCTACCCCATCCAACCCCTTCTCTCTTCTTGACAGCCCCCTGGGGCCCCTGCCCCATCCAACCACGCCTTCTCCCTGTCCCATTACTGCCCCTTGCCACCTCATCAACCCTCCCCTCCTTCCTGACTGCCTCCCCCCCAGGACCCTGCCCCGTCATTAACCCCCGTTCCCCCTCCAACCGCCCCAACCCCTATCCACACCTCTGCCCCTGACCATCACCCCGAATTCCCCTGCCCTCTACCCAACCCCCTTACCGTTGCTCCCTGTCCCTATACTGCGCTGCCTGGAGCACCAGTGGCTGGAGGCACTACAGCTGTGCCGCCTGGCTAGAGCCAGGCCACCCCGCTGCCACTGGGTCAGGCCAGGCTCTGTACTGCCCCAGGAGCTCACAGCCCCGCTGCCCAGAGCATTGCACCAGTGGCAAAGCGAGCAAGCTGAGGCTGTGGGGGACGGGGAACAATGGGGGAGGGGCCAGGGCTAGCCTCCCGGGCCAGGAGCTTAGGGGCCGGGCCAGATATGGGCCATAGTTTGCTCACGTCTGGACTAGACCCTGGGTGTCCCAAACCCAGTTGAGTGCCATGACCTCTAAACAGCACCACCATAATTCTGTTGCAGGGAGTGCCCTCTGCAACCACAAGGTGGGAGAAATGATTTGCCCTTAATAGCAGTTCAAGGTTAAGCCTCTTAGAGCAGTTTAGCTGCAGCCCCCACCACCCTGTGCAGATTTAAGCACGCAACAGTTTCCATTGAATTGAAATAGTCATGCCAATAAAACTGCTGAAACAATATTCTTAGACTTAACTTACTTTTTAGGTATCAATGAGATCTATGCATCAAGCCAAATTGAAAAGAGATAAGGTAGTAGCTTTAAAATTATGCATGATGCAAGATAAATGCATGTTTACCAAATGCTTCCTGAAAATGCTTTCTAAAACCTGGACAGGCAAACTCATTTAGGTTCAACAGCTTCATTTTCCCCTAATAAAGGACTCTTTAAAATAGGGGGGAAATGTTATATTAAATATTTTTAACCTGTAAAATAAGTCTTTTTTTACATATATATATTTCTATGGGCTGGTTGAATTTTTAATTAAACAAGTTTTCACAGAAAGTGTCTGCTTTCTGCAGAAAATGTAGACTTTTTTAATTAAAAAAAAAAAAAAGTAGATTGACAGCCAAACACACAACTAACTTTTCAAATTAAAACTCTAAACTTTCTATGAGAAAAATATCCATTTTTCTAACTAGCTCTAATATTTGTTGTACACTTCAACATTTGGAGGGTGATATAAACAAATCATATAGTATATTTGTTTGAATGTCTTGTATTTGAATGTGTATCCAAACACAACACTAATTTAAATCTTATTTACTGTATTTAATTTAACTAATTGTCTTGCTGTATATGTAATTGACAAGATTTTTGAAAGGATTAATATCCTAATTCGTAGTCTATCTATCTTGCATTGTATTTTAGTTGAAATCCTCTCCGTCCTTTCCCACTTCTATCCCCTTACTTGTTTTGTTACAAGTCGTCTTCTTTTAATCTGTAGAGTTTATTCTTTGGGTTTCTCTATGGAATAACTCAGCAGTTACTTTATTTTTAAAATTCACTTTTTATTTAAATTAGCTTATCTTTCTGATATTATGATGAACAAGAGCAGGTGCTGAAGTACTATGTCATCTTTTAATTAGTGAAGAAAGTTTGAGATTATTTAGGAAAATTATGAAAAATAAAAGGAGGCTATTTATGGAAAAATGTCATGGAGCTGAGTTATTAAAACAAAATTAACAAAGTGTACTTTAAGGAAAACACAGCATAAAATTTATATTCCTCTTCCAAAAGAGGAATATAAAATAAAATGTTACTAGACAGAGAAAATGCTGGTTTATGCTAGTTTGTCCTCTGAATAGACAAAAGACAAATGTGTTTGAACAATTTTCACCATCCTTTTTAGTAAATTTGCATTTAATAGAACAGAAGTCAAAGGATCAGTTGTATAAAAATAGCATTTTGGCATCTACATTAAGTGGAACAAAATGAGTACTGACATCCAAGAGTCAATGCTTTTGGCATGGTTTTTATTCTCTGGTAAATATTAAAATAAATTCAGGTCTGCAAGGCATAATAAAAAAAAAATCCACTTGAGAGGAAAAAGACCATTATGCATCACTGTACTAAAGTTGCCATTGATAATAGTGACAGTTCCAGAGACACTGGACCTTGTTTTGATCTCTTGGATTTATGTGCCTGTGTCCTGGATCAGGCTGCATATTTCCTAGGCACTCTGAAGGACACCTAATCTGCCCTATAATCTTTCTTATTTGGTGACTGGCAAAATAACAGATATGCATAATTTAAACAGAGGGTTTTGCAGCTCTCTGCTTTAAAACAGGGACATGAGGGCAGGATATAGCATGTTTTCTTGATCATTAAGGAACATTAAGTTATTATCCACTGAACCTGCATAGTTAGAACTGTAACACAGCGCTAATGATGATAGTGGTGGGCTGATTTACATACTGCCTAATTTCAGCTACACCTTTGAATACAAGAAGTAGGTGTTCATTTGTCTACTGGCCAATCAAATAAACTTTCATAAACTCTTTATTCCGTTTTTTTCCATAATGAAGATAATTTAGGTGTCACTGTTAATTTTATTATGCAAATTCTAAACTGCATAGGCATCACCCAGCTTCTCACTCTGAAGAACAACACAAATTAAGGATTTCATTCACATAAGAATTTCCTTTAATTATTTCTAGAAGTAGCACTGCAACTTTTTCACAAAGACTAAAAGCCTTCTGTTTGTGAGTAGCCAGGAAACAGTTATTTGTAGATCAGTAGTTGCATGCTGGTTTAGAGGATATTTTACATGAATTTTCATGCTATCTGGGACGTAGAATATTTTTGAAGAGCCTTTAAAAACATCCCAGGAATCCCTTTTATTTATTAAAGAACTAGAAAAACAGCACAATTTATCTTAAATTAACTTCA
This sequence comes from Chelonoidis abingdonii, assembly GCF_003597395.2. NCBI lineage: Eukaryota > Metazoa > Chordata > Testudines > Testudinidae > Chelonoidis > Chelonoidis abingdonii. The sequence goes on along the minus strand of NC_133777.1, from coordinate 67,890,215 downwards.
ACTTTATATAAACAAATAGTCCTCCTTCCCCAACCAGTCCAACAAAGACAGTAAAACTTTCTGGATAGTAAGCTAACCAATAAACACACCAACAAGAGAAAAAACTAATGTACAGTGTACAATTCAAATACTTTGCTAATGTGCCTCTTAAAAGATTTCACATATGAATGCTGGAAGTCATTTTTGTTCCACTCAGTTTCTATGTAAGGGTACACTTCAACTTCTAGTCCACAAAAATGTATGTCAACTTCTAGCTAAACTTCCCAGGCATGTCTGCATATTACCACAGCCATTTAGAGTTAATCCAAAGAATATAAAAGCAACAGAGGCTAAATAGCAAAGAACACTTGTATAATTGTAGCTCTCAAAGCACAATGGGAACTGTGCATCTACAAGCCTTCTCTTGCCTTTCAGTTTCTTCCAGCTTGGAAGAGCTTAAGGCATTTTTCATCTTTAATATTACAGTCAACAACTGAAATGTACAAAAAACAGAGAAGTCAATGTTATAGTTCTCACAGCACCTCTATTAGGGCACCATTGCAATTATTTATTCTCCAGAATATTGTATATTTTCCAATTACTACGTGTGTAAAGTGGCAGTATATATGCTGTAGGAGCCATAGTTTGAACTTCCAGCCTCTTGTGTCTAAATTCTTGAGTATAATATGGCATTAGGTCACTTGCACTAAAAATATACAATTATGTGTAAGTGTTGCTTTTTCTTTATTTCTTTTGAACAAGTTTTTATTTACTTTCCTTCCAGACATCTGAACAAAGGTCTATAGGGCAGGCCTCTCTGAAAATTGGATCCCAGACACTGGTATCTCAGGTTTACCCTATAGCATAGTTAAGGCAATGTGTTATACAAATGCTAATTATCACTATTTATCTTTAGTATCTGAAGTTGCCAGACATGTTAAAAAATGCCAGTCCCGAGTTTCATCTGCAGTAACATAACCTAAGCCAAGGAGGAAGAAATGCTCTTGTCACAATGCAAACTTCCTTGATGTATCTAATGTGATAGAGAAAGAAAACAACGAGAGACTGCATTCTGTCACAAACGTTTACTCATGTTAGGGGCCCTGCTGCCAATAAACTAATCTCAAGAGGCTAAGGCCTAGATGAGGCCCAATTATATTTCAGTCCAGTGTGAGGCTGGCCTGTATTTGTTCTGAAATGTTTTATTCATGCACAAAATTGGATTTCAGCACTACTATTATTCTACAGAAACTTTTCAAAGCACACAGATATTTACTCTCTACTGATTTCTGAAACACAGCAAGAGCTCTAATGCTGAAGCAAGTTATATGAATAACACTATTCAGACCTGTAAAAACAAGAACAAGGAGACAGCAGGATCTAGAAGATTGGATCTCAGTCCTATGCCCAGGAACTCCTGAGCTCAGCCAGTGGTTTACTATGTGATTTTTAACCAAGTCAGTCTGTCTGTTTCCCCATTTATAAAATAGGGTAATAGCATCTACCTACCTAGTTAATAGGGAATATTGTGAGGGTTAACTGTTTGTATAGCAGTTTGAAGATGTAAAGCACTATCATTTCTTCAGAGCATTCTATATTGACAACCTCATCACTGGACCAAGGAGTTTACAAGGGATAGTTCTGTGTTTTTTAATTATACAAGCACTTAGAGCTAAGGATTGATATTTTCAAATAACATCAAAATGAGGGTTGCTTGAATGAAGTCTAGCTGAAATCAGTCCAGCTAATTCTTAGTGTGGGAGGAAGCACCCAGAAAAACAATGGAGACTTTATCAGCTCCCCTCAGCAAATTTGCCTGCCATTTACTCAGGGAGTAGATCATAACTGTCAGTTATGGAGAGAGAGAATTGTATAGCGTAGAAGACGACTCTGGGCCTTGCTGGATTTTCTACATAGTTTCCATGGCCGGAAGGGATCACATTTTAAGTATATCTTTTAGAAAAACTTCCAATCTTGTAAACCTGTCTCTCTTTAAGAGGAAGAACTGCAGGATAAATGGTGAGTACAAGGTTCAAAAGCAACCAGAGTTTGGTGGAAAGTACCTGCTCTTTGCAGCCAGGGAATCCTGCAGGTTCAGCAGTTAACTATTGTTCAATTTGCCATTGGTGTGACAGAACCTAACTGTGGTATCAGGACATCCATTTAAAAAATGCTTGGTAGGATTTGTACTCTGCAGAATAGCTCAACAAAATATTAAAGGAAATGTACACTTCTGCCAACACACGTGCTTACTGGATAAACTGAAGGGCTGTGACACTGTTATAGTACAGGGTAAGGTAATGGATTAACACTCCAGACTTCTAGTCAATTATAATATGTCTTATCCTCTTAACAATAAGTCTGTCTTACTTGAACAGATCATTCCTTTCAATGAACAGCTGCCCAGCATGAAACATATCAGTAAATGTCACTTCTTGTGTAGGTTGTCAACCTAAAATGCCAGTGTTACCACATAGCAGCATTCTAAGAGCAGATTTCATAAATATTATTCACAGCGTTGTTATAGAAGATTTTTCAGTAAATACAAGAGTTCAATTAATAAACTAAAAGGTTTAATAAGCGTACTTATTTGTACTGTATTTGCTTTTTTCTCATGCAAAAAGACTATACAATCATAAAAGGAAACTACCAAGAACAGATGTAAGTGTGCTAAGATAATTACATAAGTATTATTTATAAATGAAAAAAACTATTAAATAGGCATCACAAACCTATAGCTGACATTGAGGGAAAACAGGACTCCCAAAGAGAATTGTGCACCTACTGAGTTTATTTTAAAAAGATGTAAACTCATTCTTGATGAGTCACTTCTAAGCGCATGTAAAAATAGTTTTAGTAATGATCTATTGGAACTAAAAAACAAACTGAGTTATTTCATTTCACATCTTGGGCTGCTTTTGAAGAAAACATTAGATTTTTTTCAATGTCCTAATCCAGTGGTTCCCATACTTGTTCCGCTGCTCGTGCAGAGAGAGCCCCTGGCGGGCTGGTCTGGTCTGTGTACCTGCCGCATCCACAAGTTTGGCTGATCGTGGCTCCCCCTGGCCAGGGTTCACTGCTCCAGGCCAATGGAAGCTATGGGAAGTGGCGCGGGCTGAGGGGACATACTGGCCACAGCTTCCAGCAGCTCCTGTTGGCCTGGAGCAGCAAACCGCGACCACGGGGAGCCACGACTGGCCAAACCTGCGGATGCGGCAGGTAAACAAACTGGCCTGGCCTGCCAGGGGCTTTCCCTGCACAAGTGGTGGAACAAGTCTGGGAACCACTGTCCTAATCTATAACAAAAGTTGAAATTGAACTGAATTTAAGTCCATGAATTTTGTCCCTCAGTGTGCCACAAAGAGCTGTCAAAAAAAAAAATTGCAGGAATGTAGTAGTGCTTTTAAAAAAAGACAGGAATACAGGATACAAAGTTAAGCTATGCATTCAGCAGGGAGAAATACATCTTGTATAAGAGTCTTCCTTCACGTCTTTTACAATTCTTCCTCTGCTTTTCTATTTTGGTCAACATTATTTAAAACACAGAGCAATGTCTTCCTTGAACTTTCATGAATTCCAGCAGCATATGCTAGCTCAGTAGTAATATCAAAAACAAATCCCACCCAGATTGCATGCTTTTCTTCCATTATGGATGACCATAATAAGCAACACTCCTCCCAAGTAAGGGACACAATAAGCATCTGAATTTCAAGAACACTCTGGCATGTATCCACAGAGTCATTGCCATGTGCTTCAGAGACAAAGCAAACTTCCATTTCCCTGAACTATTGATTTTAAGATATAATATAATGGGATAATGTCAGGGACAAGGTGGGGGGAAAACAATGTTCACCAAGCAAAAAAGAATTGGAGGGAGAATCAAAATCATGTTGTCTGTGGGCTCACTAGAGATTGTTTATAGAATTTTATTACTCACAACAAAGGTCACACCTTCATTAATTTGCACTACAATATGACATCAACAGGCTCTCTAAAACCAATATCCATTACCTAAAGTTACATAGAAAATTGAGCAAAACAAAACCCCAAATCTGGCATTCAAGTTAAATGGTTTTAGTGGATACTTAACAGCAAAATACCATATTAATAGCGGCCGTAATGAGGCCTTGGATTGTAGGAGTTGTAGCCATAGTCATACTGGGGGTAGTAAGACTGTCCTTGTCTGTGCTGTTGGTAGCTGTTACCCCAGCTTCTTCCTGGCCACTGATTAGATCTATTACCACCTTGCCAGTCATGCCTGTCCCCTCTGCCTCTGAACTGCCTGCCATCTTGAAACCTGTAATAAAAAGAAATTTGCATAAACACCAGCTCTGAGATTTTAAAGAGGAAGGTTTTGAATTCTTTCACAAACAAACTATTTTAGTGTATTCCTAAAATCTAGCTCCAGTTATTTAAACACACAAACAACTGCTAATCCTTTTTAGGGCAAAATACATGTCAAAGATATGATTAGTCAAAGCTATCCTCCAACCCAAGATACGAAGATAGGTCAACTACTTACTACTAAACAACAAACTACTGGCTGTTTTACAGGGAAAAAAATTTCAGTCTTTGTACAAACCATTCAAAATGAAATAAAAGGAATGGATTACTAAAATTTAGCTAAAAAAAATCACATTCATAAAACAGATTTGTTAAGAATAACTTCCTCAATCATTTTTGGTAAACTGTAATTTACAACTTAAGTGTGAAGTTACCGACAAGTTAGCAGAATGATGAAAACATTGGAATTGTTTATTTTTAGAAGAATAAAGCCCGCATCCAGCAAGCACTTAAGCACCTTCTTAACTTTATGCATATGAGAAATTCCATTAGTATGTTTAAGTGTTTGGAGGCTCGGGGCCTAAGTAACTTAATATGAAATCCGGTCCCAGCAGTACTAAAAAGGAAAAAAAAAATTTGCCTGGGCAGCAAATGCTGGAATTGTCCTTTTTTCCAGCCCCAAAATTCAAGTGTCAGTATCCAAGCTTAAGGGAGCAATACTCCCAGCCTGGAGAAAAACAGTATAATTCAAAACATTTCTGGCAGGCATATACCATGATCTTCCAGTGCTTGCAAGAGGGAGATATATTCTATGGTCCTTACAAATAGACAAAAGTAGTGCAATCTAGCCTATTCACAATATGTCAAATGTTATCTGGGTTTCAAATCATATTTTTGCTAGTTGTACAAAAGAGGTATGTCACTGGTGTGCTACTTGGCAGAGTCAGTTTTTCTGTTGACAATTATGCTTTCAAAGACAAGCTGTTTATTGTTTAGAAGACAAACCTCTGATCTTTCCCCTTTCAAAAAAAAAAAAAAAAATCAGTTCATGGCCAAGCAGCAATGGGCCCCGAGGGCAATGATTTAAGTGGTTTAAGCTCATTCTTTACAAAATAGCAGTTTGCTTCATACTCTTATATAGAATAAAAAAAACACTGTCAGTATTAGTTTAGCGAAATCCTATCTTTGACTCCGGAGAGAAATGAACTTCTTTCAAATCAAGAAACCTACCAAATAATGGGGAGCATACAGCAAACCTGCTTCTCTTTATTCTAAAGCAGACACACATCTTAGAATGCTAGCTATGACATCAATATGTGTTTGTGAAACCAACAAAGATTTAAAAATCAGTACCAATCTCTATTTCTTTGGTTACCACCAGATCTGTTTTTCCATTCTTCTACTAGTGGAGGTGGATCTGTTGGGCGTTTTAAATACTCTTGATATTCCTCATCATCTGCTGTAAATCGATGAGAAAACATCTCTTCATAATTCAGAGGAACGTCGGTTGAGGAAGTCATTGTGAAATCCTATTAGACATAAAATACAATTGCAGCATGACATGAAGACAAAGACATGAAAAGGACAGTTACCAAATCCACATAGTGAAAATTGAGGTAAGAAAGTGTTACATTTTAAAATGTTATGTATTGGACTGACAGTCCTGATACTATCTGAACTATTCTGTAAATGAAGATTCAGGTAAGTATTAACTAATTTCCTTTCACTGCTTTAACTTTGTACTGGACCACTTCTAAGACAGAAAAAGTAGTCCAGTCTCTATGTGTTTACAATGTTTAACACCTACAGTGGGATTGCCACCAGACGTTCAAAATGTAATGGGAGGTTTTTGAGAGACATCTACTAGAAACTGAACTGAAACCATCAACTTATTACTCCTCAGCCACCTAACAGAGACATCTATTATACAGCAATTATGTTTAAGTCACTTCCGACCTGGGTTGTATTACAACCAGTCAAATAAAGGCCTCACGTTTCCCTCTGAGAGCCATTTGGGAAACAATTGTTGTACTCCAGGCATCACGCTGTGACCTGCCCATAGCAAGGGAGATTTTTTGGGGCCAATGGAGGGAGGTGGGGAGTGGGAGAGGCCAGGAGTCAAGCTGAGGCACAGATAGCAATGCATGGGGCACTGGTAGAGACCTCCCTCCCCTCGCACACAACCCCTCCAGCCTCAAACACAGCCTTCCGCAGCCCTCATCCCCTTCCAGTCCCCAGACACAGCTCCACAGCCTCCTGCACTCTCCAGCCCCAGACACAGCCCCCAGCCCTCCCACAGCCCCCTCCAGTCCCCACAGACACAGCCCCCCCCGACATTAGCGCCCCAGCCCCAGCCCCCTCCAGTCCCCAGAGACCCAGCCCCAGACACAGCCTCCCGCCCTTCCAAAGCCCCCAGAGACACAGGCCCACAAGCAGCCTCCCGCCTTTCCAAAGCCCCCAGAGACACAGCGTCACCCCGCTCCCCTCCAGCCTTCCCTCAGAGCTCCTCGCCTTGCCGTAGCGCCTGCAGCCCCCTCAGCAGCCACGGTCCGCAGCCTTCCCGCAGCACGAGCCCTTCCTCTTCCGGGCCCGGGCCCGGGCGTCCCCCCCCCCCCCTCCAGCTTCCAGCTTCCGCCGGCGCGGGGGGAGGGGGCGCTGCAGGGGCGGGAGAGGCTGTGAGCCGTAGGGAGCGGCGCGTTCTGAGGCCCGGCCGGGCAGCGCAATGCTCTCCCGCCTGGGGCTGGGGCTCGGGCTCTGCCCTGGATGTGCCCGTAGCAAGGCGCGCTGAGTGTAGGTCATTCAAGAAAGGTGAAAAAACCTTTGGTTTGGGACACAGCCCTGTGTGTGGTTCCCAACATCCCTAGTCTGCAAGCACCTGCGCAGGTGAGTGGGCGAGGTGACGCAGTGGGGCTGCTAACGTGCATGGAGTTACTGACGGGCATAAGTGTTTGCAGTTGCTAAAGCCTTTCTTTGCAATTCGAGGTCTTGATTATTATTCGGTCAGGACACCTAGACTAGTCAGCATCTGCCTCTGCAGTACTTTACCTCCCGGGATAAAGCCTTCTTTAAGACAAAGAACTGCGTCTGACGAAGTGGGTATTCACCCACGAAAGCTTGTGCGCCAATACATATATTAGTCTTTAAGGTGCTACAGGAGTCTTTGTTGCTTTTTACAGATCCAGACTAACAGGGGCTACCCCTCTGAAACTAGTTAGTTGTTTCCTTTTCCTCTAGATCTGTGTGATGTGAAATTTCTCAGGCCAGTTCAATCATGTGTTTCCCGCATGTGAAGGCTAGAACTGATGTGAGCAACTTTACATACTTGTTACGTCAGGAAAGGTAGTTTTCATTGTCAGAGCTCATTGAGTACTGCATATGCAACCTCCTCTGTATTTTAATGTATCACTTTTATTTAGTATAGGATGCGATATGCGTCTTACATCAGTGTAGTGTTAGTCTGTGTGCTTCTCTTCTGTAAAATAGTAACAATGTTCTAAACAAAAAAACAATGCATAAGATACCAGTATTTTCCAACTCTGCTTTGTAGTTCCCTATGCTGAGAATTTTGAAGGCTAACCCTTCTTAGTATCTCAAATTACAGCAAAGGACGTTCATTACTATTCAGAGACTCAATACATATTTGAGGCTAAGGTGGGATGAAATGACTTATGTAAGGTATAGAGGAAAATGCTGTGATATTCGTTGTCGTGGCATGTTTTGAAATTACACTAAGTGAAGGGGAAAAAATAACTGGAGCCAAATCCTGCAAACAGTTATGCCCTTGATCATAGTTACCCACAAGTGGAATCCTATTGGAGTTAATGGGACTCTGCCTGGGAGTAACTACTCACAGCAGTAACTTTACAGAATTGGGAGATAGTCTCCAATCCTGCGAAGATTTATGTATGCGTTATACTTTTATACATTATGAGCTTGATCTGAAGTTCTGTGAAGTACAAGTAGAAATCAGAAATATGTGGGTTTTTCAGGAACTATTAGTGTATTTTATTTAAAGGGTAATATAAAATATTTGAGCTTTAACAGAAAAACAATATTCAAATTGATAAAATCCACGCAGCACACTTTATGCTTACTTATACCAATTCTCTCTAACTGCATATCTTTAAAAAGTTGATCATTTTGCTCAATCCCAGAGTTCAAAGGCAACTTGTTTGCTTTATGTATAAAGTTTTTGAAATTATGTGAAGTGTGATTCCTGTTTTATGGCTAATTTTGTATTAGCACGGAAGGGTCTATCTTTGTGTTGTGTATACGGCCCTGCTTTAGCAAGCTACTTACACAGCAACCTAAAGTTAAGCATTATGAGTATTGTGTTGACTTCAATGTGCTTAAAGTTAGGCACCTGCTTAAGTACCTTCTTGAATTGGGTCCTACGTGCATAAATATTTCAGGCAGAAAATTAAGCCTTATTTACTAGCTGAAGTTCAAGTAAAATTATTATTACTCATTTATGAACTGCCCTAAATTGACACTGGACTGTACAGCAGTAGGTCATTGCCACAATGATCATAGCTTCTTGTTCCTAAGGGTTTGCAATGTAGGTGTCTGATTTTGCTCCCATCTTTTAAGCATGAGATTTATTTGAGACTGTAAGACACAAGAAATTGTGCCCGTTTCACTGTTCTCCACATCATTCTGACCACTACAATACACTAATACTGTAACTCTTACAGCATTTTCAGTGTTTACTATTAGTCATAATTCTTGAGCCCAGATTCTTCTCTCCCCCCGCCCCCCTGCTTCCCATGCTCCATATGAGAAAGTGTTGGGTTTTTTTCTAGGACCCTGTTAGAAGAAAAGCAATGATTTCTACAAGTTTGTAGACCCAAGAGTCCAATTATACTTGACTCTTTTCTTTATTGCTCACAGATAGTAGTAAAGCACAAAAATTCACAATAACATATAGCACTTAAAAAAGTCTTCAGTGACTATATTGCCTCCTACCCTCCAGAAAGATCAGATTGTAGTAAAACTGTTCATGGTTTGATGTAAACAGAAATATCACATGCTGCTTTCCTGCATGAACCAAAGAAGGACTGATCTCTCAGTCACAGAATAAAATGGATGACCAGGATCCAAATAGCCCACTGTAGATATCTTAGCCTAGGGTCTCTGGTTCTAAGCAAGATGAATTTTTGTTTGAATCTGAAAGATTATATTCTTACTCTAATGCAGAGGTCTCAAACTCAATTTACCTTAGGGCCCATGTCAGTCCTCAAATCCTCCCAGCGGGCCAATATGTCACTCATGCTGCCAGAACCTTGCCCCCAAAACTCTGTCCCCCACCTGCCTATGGCTCTGGGAGGGAGTTTGGGTGAGGGAGGAGTTCTGGGGTAGGGGATTGCAGTGCAGGCTCTGGGAGGGACTTTGGAGGCTGCAGGAGGTGTGGGGAGGGGGTGCATGATCTGGGAGGGAGTTTGGGGGCTGGAGGGGCTATGGGAATGAGGTACAGGCTTTGGAAGGGAGTTTGGTGGCAGGAGTGGGGTGTAGGAAGGCAGAGGGGGTGCAAACTCTGGGAGGGAGTTTGGGGGCTGGAAGTGTGTGTGGAGAGGGGGTGCAGGCTCGGGGAGGGAGTTTGGGGGCAGGAAGGGGTGTGTGGGAAGAGGGAGTGGCACAGTTGGGAAACCATTGAAAAACTTGCCAGAAATAGACAGGAGGGGAGGAGCTTCATCACTGCCTTAAACACCAGAGGTGTAATGGGTACTAGGTAACCCTGATTAGCCCATCGTCACACTGGAGAAAACATAGAAATGATGGGATAGACCAGGATAGCACCAATATTTTAAAACTTTATGTTGTATGTAGTTGGGCATTTGTAGTTGAATCTGCACTTCACATGGTTTTGTTCTTCAGGCTACAAGAATCCATGAGAACGGACATAGCAGATGTGATCAAGGTGGCGGCAGGCATCTTAGAAATACCTTAGATAAACACACGATCCTGACGCTCAACCTGTATGTAGACAAAGTTTAAGGGCCATATTTTAAAGGTATCTAGGTGCCTACACATGTTGATTTGCACCTAGTAGCATTTTTTTAAATCGTGAAGGTGCCTAACTCAATGGAAGTTAGATACCCAGGCACTTTTGCAAATCTAAGTAGGCATCTGTCTGCATTTTGAGGTGACTAAATACCTTTAAAAATCTGACCCTAAGTGTTTTCAGAATCAGGCCCTTGGCAATTCTCTTTCCATTCCTGCTATGGCCTTCTTCCTTGTAGTTGTCTCTAAATATCCTATGGGTTCTCTTTCTACAATCAACCAGGGCTGGTGCAATCATTTAGGCGACCTAGGAGGTTGCCTAGGGCGCTGGCATTTGGGGGGCACCATTTTCTTTGGCAGTGACCGTGGCGGCCACATCTTCGGCCGCCCCGGTCACCACTGGCATTTAGGCGGAGGGAGCTGAGGCAGGGGAGTGCGGGGAGGGTCGCTTGCAGCAAGTGTGTGTGTGGGGGGGTGGCACGCAGGGGAACTCCCTGCCCCACCTTCTCCCCGAGCATGGCATGGCTGCTTCACTTCTCCCGCCTCCCAGGCTTGTGGCACCTAAGCTGATTGGTGCTGCAAGCGTGGGAGGCAGGAGAAGTGAAGCAGCCACAGCGTGCTCAGGGTGCTTGTGCTTGGAGAAGGGGTGAGCTGGGGCGGGGGTGGGTGCCTTGGGGGCGGAGGTGGAGGGCAGAAGGAGGCGCCTTAGGGCAGAGAGGGGGAGCTGCTGCAGGGGGGTTTCAGGGCGGGGGGGAGGGGGCACAAGGTGGAAGTTTCGCCTAGGGTGCGAAACATCCTTGCACCAGCCCTGCAATCAACCTCACCTAACCAGCAATACTGCAATTTACTACCATGTGACAAAGCCCCCATTATTCCTGACTATTCTTTGAATGAATTTTAGCACATCAAATAGTAGTAATGTTATTCTCTTCTAAACTTTAAGAACTGTTCCCTTCAGTCCATCGGTGCTTAATGGAACTCTTTCAGAAAGGTGTTAAATACTCTTTAACTAAACAGAGGAACATACACTGTAAATAATAATAATAATAATAATGAGGAAGGAAAATATTTGATAGAATGCCTAGTGTTGTTAACTCTTGCTGTTTTATCACGAGTCTCATAATATCTGGTGATTCTCTTAAAGGCCCAGCTTCTCTAATCATGTGATTTCATGAGTTTTCAGTTTTCATTTAAAAGAACTAAGTTTCTAACACTCATGCTCATGGAGAAAATCTTCAAAACGTGACGTAAGTGTGCCCTGATGGCTTAAAAACTAAGATGCAAATAAAAAGAATCTGAAATTTGATTGAAAATGTTATCTTGTTTAAAATCTCATAATTTTTATGCCAATCTCATAAGTTTGGGGGGCCTGACATGATTTTGGAACAATTGGGATGGTTAGCACAGGCATTTTAAAGAAATGTTGACATGGTACCAAGAAAAAGGAAATTGCAATTTTTATGTATTTCTTTAACTTCCAATAGGAGGAGTCCTTTTAATCAAGGCTAATATGTACTTTGAGAAATCAACTGAAGAATTAACACCACTTGTAACTGTGTCAGCTCTGACCAAAGGAAAATGTGCTTAAATATGGGCAAAGTCTATGCAAGCAGAGATTCCTCCAAGAAGAGCATCATAGATCATGTTGGTATGAGAAGGAGAAAGAAGAAAATGCTTCTTCTGTCAAATATTACTTTATCATTAATTTATTTATTATGAAAACTAAGATTTCCTCTTGCTTTCCAAATCTTTTCACATATTTCGTGTTAGTTGTTTGAATGCTTTTATTTTCTTTTTCTCTGTTGTAGTCTATTTGATATTAAAAGTTTTCTCTTTTCTGTAAAATCAAAAATTGACTGCCCAAATTATTTTACTGTGGGAGAGGGTAGTGTCTGACATGTTAAAGAGAGCATGACCTTGTGCTTTGGCTAGAGGCAGGTAAAAGAGGTGGAAGTGAAAACTTCTTGCTGATTATGAGCTGAGAGAGGCTGGAGTTTCTGCACATGAGATACCATAAGAAGACCAGAGGGCAACTCAGTGAGTAAATGACAATAAATTATTGGTTAGCATCATATAGTCACAATGAAAGATAGCAGTTGTAAGGCTATTTTGTAGCCCAGTACCACAAAAATACTCAGAATTGTATTCTTTCTTTAGAGCCTTCTTCACTTACAAAATCAGTTCTCGTTGTTGGATGTTATTCCCTTGGCTAGAGAGGATCTTTGCCTGGATGATTCTCATTTAAGTAACAAGAAAATCTGAGATATGGCAGATGTTACTGACAGATGTGTTAAAGTCTGTGTAGTGATTCTGTCAGATCACTACATTGACTTCATGTGTTTAAAAATGTTCTTTCCGCACCTCCATGTGAGATTGTAATGTGGAGCACACAAAGGAACAGAATGCACAATTTCCATCAACCAGGGCCGCCCAGAGGATTCAGGGGGCCTGGGGTCTTCCCCGCCGCCAAATTGCCACCGAAGGCCCAGAGCAGAAGAAGCTCCAGGGTCCCGGGCCCCGCGAGAGTTTTCCTGGAGTGATTGAAGGACCCCACTCCAGGGCCCCCGAAAAACTCTTGTAGGGGCCCTTGCGGGGCCTGGGGCAAATTGCCCCACTTGCCTCCCCTTCTGAGCGGCCCTGCCATCAACTATGCTCAGCACAAGAATATTTCTAAAAGAGCATTTCCTTCCCTTAACAATGACCTTTTAAATGTTAATTGCCTTTAAAAAAGTTGTCTTTATAGTAAAACGTGCGTGCACACACACACGCAAAGCAATTCCTGATGTCAGCTTTTGTTACAAAGTACCCATTTAGACTTTTGAGGGGACTGGTTCCTCTTACGCTAGCTTTGCACCAGTATAATTCTTGATCTGCAGTGAAGTTACTCCTGATTTACACTGATCTGAAGTTGAAGGGATTTATCCGTCTCTCAGAAGTACTGCTTTTTTTTAAATCAGTCTCTTCTAAAATACCATCATGAAATTATATTTCTAGCATCTTGTTTCTGGTGTTATTGCAGGGGTGGCCTTCCCCTGCTGCCAGTTTTTTATGAATATCACCAAAGTCTTGCTGCCATCTCTAATTTTCACCTTTAAGATGACTAAGCCAGCTGTGCCCTCCTGGTTCTTTAAGAATGATTCATTTTTATTATTTTTGCTTTCTAAAATAGTAATTACGTACTGCAGCACACGGTCTTATTTTTTCTAAATATTATAGTGCCAGTTTAATCTCTGACATAATACCAGTGACTTCAGTGGAGTTACACTACAGATGAATTTGCCCCTATGAGACTTTTCCAAATGTTAAATTCTTTTCTCATCATTACTCAGTGGAGCTGTGAAGACAAAGGCAAGAAGATGTGTCTTTGACAGAAAGAACCTAGTTCAAACAGCATCCCTGTTGCTGCCACTTATGCTGCTCCATATGTTGCTCATTTGAGAGGGAGGTAGATTAGATCCAGTCCAGCCAGTGCTGATATGCACGCTGTGTCTGAAGGCTAAGAAGAAGCATTCACCATAGCAGATCTGGTGCACGTTTCACAAAACAGATGGATTATTGACTGCTACTATATCGAAATGAAATTGAGTGGGAGAAGCATTCAGATATTCATGTAAGTATTATGCAGAATTGTTTGAAAGTTAGGAAATGAAGTAGCATGTCCACAAACCAGACTTACCGTATTTGTCAGAGATTTGCTCAAGTTCCAGAAATCAAGATCCAGTTGCAGATTAGATTTCAGGAAACCCAAAATTGTTTTTTTTGTTGTTGTTTTGTTTTTTGGGTGGGGTGGAGGGATGATCATGGGTTGATCCAATATCATTATAAAGATAGGAGACATTTGCAAAGGTATCTGGATTCAGATTTTGTTCTTGCCCAATTTTTGGTTTTATTTGGAGAGTCGATTTTACATTGGGCTTGTCTCTAATGTTCCTATCCAATCAAATCTGCCAGCTCTGTTAGAATATGGAAATACTGACATTTCTGTTACAGCCAGATTGATAGTATCAATCTGCATATATTATGAGTATTTAGAGAAAATTCCCCCTCATACCCTAAGAAGGCTGCTGGTGTATTTGAATGAGAAACTGAGTGGGAGGGCTCATGAGCCCAGGTCTGTGGGCCTACAGGTAGGCCTCAGATTGCAGCCATGAGCCAGCAGCTTGCTAGTATTAACAGGGAGTGTGGACTGGTGGACCGTAGCTCACCGTAGGCAGAAAGGAGTTGTCTGCGAAACTGAGTTCCTGGATGGCTGCCATATTGGACCCTGCCTTCTCACCTGACTCCTTATTCCTCCTGTCCTGTCCTGATCCAGGCATTTTAATGTCCCAGCAACAGTTATTTATATTCCATTTCTTTTTGTGTCAGCTGAAACTACATTTGCTTAATAAACAGCATCGTTCATAAATGCCTGTCCTTATTCCTAGTTCAGATATATTAGAAATGTGTGTATTGGACACCATTCAGTTCCCTCAGACACAGAGTCTGAATTTCAGTCACTTAACAGGACATCCAAATTCCCCAGTTTACCCTCGGATTTTCACTCCACTGCTTAAATACATTTTTTATCTACCAAAGTGTTGATCTGAGGATTCAAATGTGGGATTTGGTCATTGTATTAAGGGACCCCCTGTTTGAAAATAGGCCCTATTGGTAGATGAGTAACAAGATTAGTTATGCGCCTGCTCCAAACTGATATAGGCTCTAACCCCACCAAGTACTTAACCACATGCTTAAATTGAAGACAATGAGACTTGAGCATAGTCTTAAGAGTTTAACAGAATCATGGCCTTAAATGGGAGCAAGGCTGGCTCTAGGTTTTTTGCCACTCCAAGCAAAAAAAATTGCTGCCCCAAGCTTTGAGAACGCAACTGCACAAGCAAAACAAAAAAAAATGGGCGGCCAGAATGCCACCCCTGGAATTGTGCCGCCCTAAGCACGTGCTTGATTTGCCGGTGCCTAGAGATGGTCCTGAATGGGCGTAGAATTGGAATCTACATTTGCTTGAATAAAGCTGCCTACACTAACAAGTGAACATCACCCTCTCCAGCAGACTTTATAGCAAATACTGTTAGCATGAGAATTTACTAGCTGCTTTTTGCTCTACCCTCTATACGTATTTGAGGGAGACTTCTTGAGCATTTCCACGGAGTCTTTCTAATTTTATAAACATAAGAGGGCTGAAGTTGACCTGGTGTAGCTAAGGAAAGCTAACTGTCTTCTGAATCTGAAGTAACTCCATTAAAAAATAAAAATCATGTTTGTATTACAATACTCTCCAGAGGCACCAATCAGGACTGAGACTTCTCTGTGTTAGGGATTATATAAACATATCGATTGAGCTGCAGAGAAGCCTGTGAGGCTTCCATTGGACTGCAGATCACCACTTCTTGCAGAGCCTAGGTATTTTGTACTGAGGAGAGCACTAAGTTTTTAAAAAGATGTAACTTTATGTTTGAGCACAAGCAGTGAAGTCCTGATGGAGCTGACTTCATTAAAAAAACAAGCAGGCAAAAGTGCGCGCACGCACAAAATCTATATACTGGGGTTTTGGTGATGCTTTGAGTGTGATTGCTTCTTTTGATTATGCTGTAGCTGCTTATTCTAAAAATAATACAGGAACTTTTATCTTAAATGCTGCTTTGGGAGTATTGCAAACTTCCTGAGTAAACACTTCAGTTAGAAAGCAAATCTCAGAGCACTAGCATCTACAGCATATTACAAAGAAAAGACTTTGCCAACCTGAACAATAAAGCAAAATTCTAATTTAATTGGAAAAAATTTTATAAACTAGTTATAAATTTTATTTAAGAATCTCGGTTAGTAAATGACCAAGATCTCACAGTTCCTGTCACATGGGAAAAGTTACTGTCAGATCCCACACGCTACGTGTTGGGAATGAAATTCTTGGCTCTCTTGAAGTCAATGGGAGTTTTGACATTTATTTCAATGGAGCCGGGACCTCCCTCTGGCACTGGATTTGGATAAAAGCAAAGAACAATTAGGTGTTGCTGGAAGTGATGTTGGTGATTCAGCAGTGAAATGATAAAAACAGCATGGTGTGAGCAGATGCTTTACTGCTAGCAGTGTGATCTTTCCAATTGGAGAGAAGAAAACAGGGTCTTGACCATTTATGGTTATTAAAGATCCATGGCACATTTTGTAAAAGTAGAGCTGTTAATCCCAGTGTCCTGGCCAAATTCTATTTTGGGTAATTCCAATCTGGCTATCAGCATTCCCTCTATTGTTTCCATTGACTATGGTATTTGCCACCACATCCTGTTCTAAATGATTGTGTTCATGTGTATTTTGGAATGGAGATATTTTTCAGAGTCAGCTACTTTGCAGAGGTGGGTGAAGTGATTTCTATATATCCCTTATCTGTCTCACAGGGATAACATGAGGTTTAATTAATTATGGATGAAGCCTGATCCTGTTGAAGTCCATGGGATTTTTTTCCATTGGCATCAATGGGAACAGGATTTGCCCCGCATATGTGTAAAATGTTCATTCTATGATGAGAGGTATAGTCCTGCAGTGTTACCATATCAACATACCATCTATGACAGGGGTATCCAAACCATGGTTTATGAGCTGCATGTGGCTCTTTTACAGTTATAGAGCAGGTCGCGCCCAGCACATGCCTCCATTCTCCGCTGAAGCCCTGAGCCCCAGCACGCACCTCCCACGAGGCTGAAACCCTGAGATGCCGCTCCTCGCAGGGCAGAAGCCCCTAAGTCCACCACCCTGCTGCAGGGCGGAAACATCGAGCCACAAGATGTGCGCCCAGCTCTCGAACTTCTGAAGATTATTGTATGTGGCTCGGAGAGTCAGTAAGTTTGGCCACTCCTGGTCTCTGACTTTGTGCAAGTGGGTGTATAATTAGAATTTCTTTAGCCAGACACTACATTGCACCCTAGAGAATTTTGTGCCCAAAGTATTTGATAAATATTTGTCACATGGCCCAAGACAATCAGTGAGGAAATCAGAGATCTTGGAATCAAGCTTTAAAGAACTGGTGTTGATTGGACTACTGTTTTGACTTTGCATCTGTTATGCATTCAAATAATGATTCATGTTGCAGTTTAAGGGTCTGCTTCTGCTAGGGTGACCAGATAGCAAGGGTGAAAAATTGGGTCGGGGGGGGAGGGAGGTAATAGGCACCTATATAAGACAAAGCCCCAAATATCGGGACTGTCCCTATAAAATCAGGACATCTGATCACCCTAGCTCCTGCTCTTGTCTCATTGAAGTTGATACTGTCAGATCATATCCAAGAAGCCAAATTCTCTGCTGGTGTAACTCTTGACCTAATTGAAGTAACACCAGCAGAAACTTCGGCCTTACATGTTCTCAGAAAGATAAATAGTAAACAACGATGGCTGTCAGGCTTGTTCTCTTAGATTAAGTAAAGGTGAATCCCTTTGGGAGAAAAAATATCTGGAAGATAGCCAGATCCCCTAACTCTGACCGACTTTGGCTAGATAGGTGAGGAGAATATAATATATTCCTTGCTTACTTCTTCTGTCACATGCCATTTATGACTTGTGATATACCACTTGAGATTTTAGATCTGCTGATATGAGGATACAAGTTATATCCTTGAAATACAGATTTTAAAGGGTGGTCTAGCTTCTTCTAAACAAACTTAGAAAAAAATAGTCCTGTAGTATTTTGGGGGGAAAATGCTAGCCAGATGGACATAGCAATAGGAGGGAAAAAGCCAGGCAGCCACCAGATGGACAGAAGAGCTGTAATGAACATTCTTAAAGGTGAGTCTTAGTAAAGGTTAGTCTATTCCTGTGGGGGAAAATATCAAATTAAACTTACAAAAATGTCAGTGCATACAATAGTCAGATACCCTATATTTTTATATACTTTTCACTTGAATGTGACATTCATGCCTTATAAAATAAAGTCACGTTACTCTCACCCTTTTAAGTATCTACGAAAGATTTTCAGTAAATGTGTCAGAATATTACTCCATTGAATAAGGATTAATTTAAAGCAAAATAGTTGAAATGTGGTTAAATTTGTGCTGTGCTATAGAATTGTATATATCTTTTACCAGTGTTGGTCATAAAGACAAGTTTAACTAGTTGATTAAAAATGTCAGTTGTACTGAGAAGGAATCTTAGAAAAAAGGAAAAGGTGTATTTTCCTTTTCTTACTTACTGTTTATTCGAGACCAAAAATTTTCTGGTGCACTGATTTAAATCTGGAGGAATACCAAATGGAAAAGTGAATAGAGTTACTCCAGATTTATATGAGTGTAAATGTGCAGAGTTTTACTCAATGGGAGTTTTACCTGATTGAGGAGTGCCAGATAAGATATGAATTGCCTCTTTGAACAAAGGCAGCTTTTGAGTGGCACATTCAGCATTCTAAAAATAGCTCTTATAATCTATATTTTAAAGGAGAAACCCCCATTTTTGCTGCCCATTCTGGAAAAGGGCTACTAGATCTGAGATACCCTGAACCAACTGAAAGTCAGACCTCGCACTTCATGCAATCCAACTGGCTTCACTCGGTTTGCATGGTGGAGGTAAGTTAGCATCAGATTTGGCCTGCTTAATGCAGAGTATGACTCCATCTCTGGCTATTACAATGACCCAATAAACTAGTTGTTGCCTGGTGTTAAAAGCAAAACCTTGTCCCGTGATTGACTGGGCACACTGACTATGGGATTCTTATGTTGCCATAAACTTGCACTTCTGTCCAGCAGAGAAAAAACACAGATACTGTGCTTCTGAAAAATGGAAGATATATTCTAGAATATTTATTCTAATTCTATTCTGTTTTTGAATTTCTAGAATGTGTCCTTTTGTGTATGTAATTTAATGTTTTATTGAGTTTTTTTGAAACTTTTTTTATATAGTGTGATGGGGCAAGGCCAGATGGCTGCAGTAAAGTACTGAGAAACAGGTATGTTAGCCCCAGGCTAAACAAATCCCTAGTATCCTGGTAACCAAATGGCAGTTGCTCCAGGTTAATCAAGGCACCTGGAGCCAATTAAGATCTTTCTAGAAGGCAGTAGAGATAGCTACTTTAATTAGAACACCTGAGCCTATCAAGGAGGCTAAATCAGGGTCTACCTGGGTTTAAAAGGAGCTCACTCCCTCAGGAGAGGGAGCTAGAGGAAGAAGGAGGTGTGTGAGCAGCTGGAGCAAGAAGCTGAGAGTGAAAGAGTGTACTGCTGGAGGATTGAGGAGGACAGCATTATCAGACACTAGGAGAAAGGTCCCTGTGTGTGAGGATAAAGAAGGTGGTACTGTGGGGAGGCCATGGGGAAGTAGCCCAGGGAGTTGTAGCTGTCATGCAGCTGTTACAGGAGGCACTATAGACAGCTGTGATCCACAGGGCCCTGGGCTGGAACCCGGAGTAGAGAGCGGGCCTGGGTTCCCCCCAAACCTCCCAACTCCTCATCAGACACAGGAGGAGCTGACCCAGACTGTGGGTTCCACAAGAGGGGAAGATCACTGAGGTGAACAAATCCGCCAATAAGCGCAGGACCCACCAAGGTAGAGGAGGAACTTTGTCACAATAGTTAGCAGAAAAAGATTAGAAAACCCGTAACAATCTAGGAGAGAATAAAACCATCCTTTGGACAATAATTCATATCATTTTTCCATATTAGAGGAGAAAGAAGAAAGGAGCATGATATGGGAAACAAGACAGCAAGAAATTAATGAGGAAGAAAAGCATGACTATGTGGAACTTCACAAGTTCTTCTCGTTGCTTATATATTAGCCTCATATTTACTAGACCATTTTACCAGACCTCCACGTTTTGGGACTATTTATTTATTTATTATTTAGTAATGAGGACAGATATTGTGGTAGCACCTAGAAGCCAAGTATGTTGAGGCCCGTTGTGCTAGGTGTAATACAGTACATATAGGAACAGTCCCTGTCCCAAAGCACTTACAATCTAAAAGACAAGACATAACGGGTAGATGGAGGCAACTCTTGGATTTCTATCATTATAAAGCTAGAAACTTAGTCATCAATGTTGCTTGAAGTATCCAAAGTTTCTATTCCATGAGGCCCATTTTTACTTATGTTAGTCCCAATGGGTGCTCATCAACCCTGTGAAGATGATCGGTGCAAGGTTGATTCACCATTTGAGTTTTACTGGTGTGTGATTACCACTGCTTATCAACACTATTTTTATACTGGTCTGACTCCATTGACTTTGAGAGAATAATGTCAACTTAAAACTGGTGTGGGAGCATAGTCAGTCCATGCAAGACTTCAGAATATGATTGGGACATAACTGGTGCATTGGCCCTGTTATGAATTTCAACCAGTATGAACATCCCAGATCTTGATGACATATTTTTTTTGCAAAATGAAATTGACTATAATAACATACATCCTTCAAAAAGCCCTTTTACTTGGAGGAAAATTATGTTAATCAAGGAGCCTAAGATCTTCCTGGAAAGCCGGCATTTATCATCAGTTTTTGTACCTATTTTATATAAGCAGTGTGGGTTCTTGTACAACCTAAAGCTTTTGCTGGATCTAACGTAGGGCTCTGATCTTGTTCCCACTGATTTCAGTGAATTTTTCTATTGATTTCAGTGGGAGTTGGCCTTCAATGCTGATCCAGGGCTGATGGCTTAGGGTTGTGTCCTATGGTATGACATTGTGAGGTGTATGGACGTTCTAGGGTCAGCCTCCCAAAGAGACCTGAATCAGCTAAGTTCTCTTCAGAAAGTTTCATAAGATATTAATACATGACCTCAGCTGACCTGTCTTATTTTTCTCTCTCTCCTAAAATCTGAGTAAGCACAATGGGGCCAAAGTGATGTTCAGTCAGACACTTCAGCTGCAAACATATCCAGAAAGCAGCTCTTGGACGTTTGCAGAAGACTTAATGACTTTGAATCTTGTACATCTGCAAATGATTTAATGACATTGTGCTGGATGAATTGTGACAAAGTAGTAATCCCCCCCCCCTTCCCAGTTTTTTCAAAAGTAAAGGTTAATTCTGAATACAAAGTATGTAATTTCCCCATAAAACAGAAGTGTGGAACTTAATTTGGTGGTTAGGTATGTGACCATACTCGTCTAATAGCTACAATAGCAGGAAATTAGGCATAAGAATGCCTATAATAAATTAATCCTAAACAGCAAAAGATGGGGCTGGGATATAATAGTTTCTGTTCAATATGAACCCATCTAGGGAGGTTACTTGGTTTTCTGACATCAAAATATTGTTTGCATCTCAAGAAATGAGTAATATTATGCACCTGAATTAGGAAAGCAAAAACTTCCTTTGTACATAGGGGGTAAGTGTGTGTGTGAGGGAGAGAGAGAGAAATGTTCTTTTTGGTAGGTTCTCACATTGACCAGCTCTCTAAGGATAGGTTGTGATATCCACATTGCTCTGCTTTTATGAGCAGTTAGAGCACGTTTCCTTTTATAGACAGATTACCATTCCTCCCCTCCCCGCATCAATTGGCTTCTCCCTTGCTTAGCTGCCTCTTCGTCCCCCAGATTCGGGTGGGATGTTTTGGGAAGTTCTTGGCACCACTCACCCTTTGAGAAGTGGGAGAAACTTAGAGTTGCTCCAGCTAAACTGATTTTGATAACCTATATCTAGGCACGGTGATTATCTTTTGGAAAGACTTTTCCACTTCAAGAAGGAGCCCTTGATAAGAAACAAAAGCTCCAAATATTTCTGGCGTTCTGCCACAGATAGGCTGTCCAGGACTTCACAGTCACCCAGAGAAAGAGAGAGAGGAAGGAAGGCAGAGCCCTCACCTCTGTGACCTGAGATTGCAGCCATCTGGAAGGAACTCAAAGCGGAGCTGTTCCCTCCCCCCAAAAGTAAGCCATATTCAGACCCTTCTGTAACCATCATTCTATGTGATTTTTTTTGTGAGGGGGAAAAACAACAACAAAAATCACAGGCAAAATTTGTAATATACAGGGCAAATACCAGCCTTTACAGGGGTTTGTGAGGAATTTGAATACTGAGACTTACAGATCTGAAATAAAAATCATACTACTATGCAACAAGCCACTTTCAGGTGACTGGTTAATCACCATTTCACATGACTTTTGGAAAAAAAAACAACAGGCAAAACTAGTGCAAAAATTGGTAAGTCTACAGCAACAAACCAGGCATGTGTAAGGACCCGTCTGGGATTTGGAACAGGACCTGCTCAAACCTAAAACAAGAATCATGCCACTAGACCAACAAGCCATATTTGAATGCAGTGCAACAACCATTCCATACTATTTTTTGAAAAACAAGCAGGCAAAAGTAGCCCAAAAATGTAAAGGTTGAAGACAAAATCAGGCATTTGCAAGGGCTTGTTTGGGATTTGAACCCAGGACCTCTCATGCTATTCATACAGAAGGACAGACAGTCACAATGGTATTACAGTTTGGTAAATGGGGCACCTGTGTTGGTATGGCAGAGTGCAGGGGAGTCCTCTGAGAACTTGACTCCTGGTAGCACTGGCCCATGCACCATGTGGGCAAGAGAAAGGGGAGTCTCCCCAGCTGAGGGAGAGACAGGATCTGCAAAGACCAAAAAAGGGTCCTTGACAGGGGACTGGAATTTTCCCCACTCCTCTCCCAATAAATATATGAACAGGAGCTACTGATTATTAGGTCTATTTTTCTAGGTATTATGATTCCCAGATATCTGACTTAGTTATTAGGCCATCGGAATTCCCATCTAATAAAAATATACTTCAACATTCTCCTAGAAATTGGGGGAATATCAAATTTGTCCCAGTTACTTTTAAATCCTGACACTGCTCCAAATATCTGTAAAGAAATTGTGGGGGGATCGATCTTACCAGATATCATTGTTCTGCATTCACACTGATGGATTTTGATTTCAGTTATATGTATAGGTGGACATGAGATGCCATAGGCAGAGACACAGGCAATATGAAGTACACATAAGAAGAAAACATCTCTGTTGCATGAGACAGGTTGGGGAAAAATATTTGAGAAGAGGCTACTTGTTCTGATGGATGCTTTGGGTCCTGTACATAGTACTGTACTTTAGACAAGATTCAAAATAAGTAGTGAACCCATATTTCTCCAAGCCAAAGAAAGGGAAATCCTAGTCCACCTTATTGAGTGCTTCTTTGACATCAAGTGATTTACTAAAGAATGGGTCTTGGTATAGAGTCATTAAAGCAATGAGGTTGGAGGTAGTTTGCTTGAATTGTGTATGTTGTGGACAAATCACTCTTGGTTAGGGTGAGTGATATTAAGTAGAGTAATTTCTAGACTTCGTGACAAGACATTTTCCCGTGTCTTGCAGGGTCATCTGGCTTTAATACGACAGTAATCAGGGCCATTTAGAAAGTAGGAAGTTCTCTCCTAGTCAGGGGCTTCTCTATGTTTTTTGCCACTCCAAGCACGGCAGGCAGGTGGCTTTCGGCGGCGTGCCTGCGGGCGGTCTGCTGGTCACATGGATTCGGCGCCGTGCCTGCGGGCGGTCTGCTGGTCACACGGATTCGGCGGCGTGCCTGCGGAAGGTCCACCGGTTCTGCACCATCGGCATCCCCGGTGCCAAATTGCTGCCGAAGCCATAGAATCGGCGGACCTCCCGCAGGCACGCCACCGAAAGCCGCCTGCCTGCTGCCCTCACAGCGACTGGCAGGCCACTCCCCCCACCCCTGGCTTGCTGCCCCAGGCATGTGCTTGCTGCGCTGGTGCCTGGAGCCACCCCTACTCCTACTCTTTGCTTCTGCTAATCACCTTAAGTAACAAAAAGAGTCTACTTGGTCTACACATGTTTGGTAAAATTCATCAAGGAAGCTATCTAAGGCAAGGACTTTGAGGTGTTGTGCTATTAATAGTATCTTTGTCTTCGATATCAAAAGATGGCTCTAAAAATTCTTTTGATACTATGTTCATAAATTCAGTGAACCAGCTGGTTGAAAAGGGAAGTCAGATGTATGGTTCCCTACAGAATTTTTTTTTAAGTGAGTGCTTATCTGTTGGTGATGTGTGTAAAGTATTTCTGTTATTTGATTCGTGATGCTTGTATCTTTATTGTGCTTTTGTCTATAAGATGACAACTTTCTTGCTTTCCCTCAGATTCTCATTATGACTGGTGAAGTCTAAATAGTGCAAATTCTGCTTGGGCTGCATGTAACTTATTGGCTTCATAACTATTATTAATTAGTTGTAGTTTAGCAGGGGATGAACTAAAAAATTGTTTAAAGTCAAAGACTTTTTAATTTTATCTGAACAAGATATAAGATCAGCTGGGTCAGGTTTTTAAACTATTTTTTTGTTGGAAGCATAAAATATTATTCTGCCTCTCAAACCCGTCTTCATTGCTTCCCATCAGATTTCCTGAGAGGGGCATGTAGGAGCATGAATCATCAAACAAAAACCAAGCCCTTCTTCAAAGAATGGTGAACAGTGTGAATCCCATAGTAAGTATTAGGGTTCCTTCTCCACGCTAAACTTTAGGGTGCATATGTGGGGACCCGCATGAAAGACCCCCTAAGCTTATTTACCAGCTTAGGTTAACAGTAAGCTGCCACCACCAAGCGTATTTCAAATTTTAGGGGAGAGCCACTTGGAACTCTGCCTTCCCCCAACTATTTCCCAAGTCCCTAATCCCCCCTGTCCTGGGCAGATTTGAGACTAATTCCTCCCCCCCCCCCGCGCCAAGTCCTTACACCCCTTTTTCTGGGTAGGCTTGAGAGTATACCCTCACCAATTAGTTCTGGTGAACACAGATCCAAAACGCTTGGATTTTAAAACAATGAAAAATTATTCAGGTTTTTAAAAGAAGAATTTTATTAAAAGAAAAGGTAAAGTTTATTTCTGTAAAATTAGGACATAAATAACTTTACAGAGTAATTAGATTTAAAGAGCCCAGAGGAACCCCCTTGAGCCTTAGGTTTAAAGTTACACCAAACAGAGGTAAACCCTTTAGTAAAAGGAACATTTATGAGTTGAGAAAACAAAGATAAAACTAACACACCTTGCCTGGCTGTTACTTATAAGTTTGAAATATAAGAGACTTGTGCAGAAAGATTTGGAGAATGTGGATTGATGTCCGGTCCCTCTTAGTTTTAAGAGCAAACACCACCAAAAAACAAAGAACACAAACAAAAGCCTTAGACACGCACGCGCGCGTGCCAAGATTTGAAAGTATTTTGTTCCCTTATTGGTCCTTTGGGTTAGGTGTCAGCCAGGTTATCTGAGCTTTTTAACCCTTCACAGGTAAAAGGATTTTGATGCCTTTGGCCAGGAGGGATTTTATAGAATTTTATACAGGAGGGTTGTTACCCTTCCCTTTATAATTATGACAGTAAGGCAGTACTTAGCCTTACAAATCTGAGTTATTCCTATGCATGGAGGGTATTAATCTCCAGATATTCCTGAACTTGATGACTTTTCCCTCTTGGACAGTCTGAGAAGCCAAAAGTGGCTTCTCAAACTGTCCAAGAGGGGGAAGTCGTCTTCTTATGCTGAGGGCCCAGTCACATCCCCATTGACTTTAATATGAGCTGTTGGATGCTGACTACCTTTGAAAAACAGGCAGGTGTCTCGATATGGATTTTTAAAGCTGACATTGAAAATCCTGGCCATTGTCTCATTTTTCCATGGCACTACTCATGCATTACCTAATCCTGCAGGGAATCCATTCAGGAGTTAATACAGACTGGTCCCTTAGTGGCGCATTCCAGGTGCCACTGCCTAGACGGAAAAACATGTTAGCACTGTGAGAGAGTCTGGAGCCAGTACAAAGGCACAGAGTCTTGACGTAGATGATTCTGGCCCTTAGTGAATCCATGGGGATGCCATCCATTTTCTGGGAGGGAGGCAGGGAGGACAGCGGGATCAAAGTCCACCTCCACTTATGGAAGAACTGGAAAGAAACTCTGCAGGGAGAACCTAACAGAAAATATTTTGCACTAGCATGGATGTGTGATGTAAATCATCCCCACAAATGCAGTCAGCTGAAGAGTGTTGGCAGATAAAAGTGCTGTAACTTTGGACCCCTTACCCAGTAGGTACTGTAGCGTACACTTGAGCAAATTAATGGCCTTTAAAAAACTGACTGACTGCTCAAAGCTGTGGACCAAAATGTGACCAAAACTGGGGTTTGGCCATCACTCTCTCTGAACAGCTCAGTGTTCAAAAAATTAAGATTACTTGCCTATTCAATCAAATATTAATATTTGATATCAATTAGACAATGCCTAATGCAGCATGGAGTCCAGTGCAGCCAGCACAACAGAATTGTACATGCCCATCTCTTATGGTTTTAACCCAACTTTAATATTATTTTAGAGATTAGTTTTTGAATCTAAAATTCTGTGTGATGGAAGAGAGGGGTATTTAAACAGATGTCTGCAATTTTTAAGAAATAGAGACTGAGTTACAGATGGTAGTGAGGTCTGAGAATTAAAAACATCTGAGTTACATGAAAATTTACATGTGAGAAAAATGTTTTATTGAAACAAATGATCCTGAAATTCACTGTGTTTGAAAATTAAGCTGCTTGCACCAAAAATGTGAACATCTTTCTCTGTCGATAGTATTCTCTATCTCATTGTTTCATTAAGTCGTTGTGACTTTAAGACGTCACTGAAAGTCTTGACTTCAGTAAGGCTTTTGATACAGTCTCACATGGACCTCCTCATAAACAAACTAGGAAAATACAACCTAGATGGAGCTACTATAAGGTGGGTACATAACTGGTTGGCAAACTGTTCCCAGAGAGTAGTTATCAGTGGTTCACAGTCAAGCTGGAATGATATAACGAGTTAGGTCCCTCAGGGATCAGTTCTGGGTCCGGTTCTGTTCAATATCTTTGTCAATGATTTAGATAATGGAATAGAGAGTACACTTATAAAGTTTGCAGATGATACCAAGCTGGGAAGGGTTGCAAGTGCTTTGGAGGATAGGATTAAAATTCAAAATGATCTGGACAAACTGGAGAATTGGTCTGAAATAAATAGGATGAAATTCAATAAAGACAAATGCAAAGTACTCCACTTAGGAAAAAACAATCAGTTGCATGCATACAAAATAGGAAATGACTGCCTAGGATGGAGTACTGTGGAAGGATATCTGGGTGTCATAGTGTATCACAAGCTAAATATGAGTGACTGAACAGTGTAACACTATTACAAAAAAAGTAAACATAATTTTGGGATGTATTAGCAGAAATGTTGTAAACAAGACATGAGAAGTAATTCTTCCACTCCACTTCACTCCGCGCTGCTTAGGCCTCAGCTGGAGTATTGTGTCCAGTTCTGTGCACCACATTTCAGGAAAGATGTGGACAAATTGGAGAAAGTCCAGAGAAGAGCAAGAAAATGATTAAAAGTGGTGTGCCGAGTCTTCATTTATTCACTCTGATTTAAGGTTTTGCTTGCCAGTAATACATTTTTAAGTTTTAGAAGGTCTCTTTCTATGTCTATAATATATAACTAAACTATTGTTGTATGTAAAGTAAATAAGGTCTTTAAAATGTTTAAGAAGCTTCATTTAAAATTAAATTAAAATGCAGAGCCCCCCGGACCGGTGGCCAGGACCCAGGCAGTGAGAGTGCCAGTGAAAATCAGCTAGCATGCCATAGGTTGCCTACCCCGCCTTACAAGGTTCTAAATTAAGTATATCAACTCAGGAGAAGTACCTGGGTATCCTTGTGGACTGCTCAATGAAAACCTCTGCTCAATGTGAAGTAGTTGTTAAAAAAGCAAGCAAGATGTTAGGAAGCATAAGAAGCAGATGGAGAATAATATGGAGAATACTGTACTGTAATGCCATTATATAAATCAGTGTTGCAGCCTCATCTGGCATACAGTGTGCAGTATTAGTCACCCCATCTCGAAAAGAATGTTGCAGAATTAGACAGAGTTCAGAGAAGGGCAACAAGAATGAGTAGGGCATGGAAAATATCTCATATGAAGAGAGATTGGAAAGGTTGGGATAGTTTACCTCAGAAAGGAGACTAATAGGAGATATGATAGTATATAAAATAATGAATGATATAGAGAAGGTAGATGGTGAGCTTCTGTTCTCAACACGCAAGAACAAGGGAATATTAAATTAAATTAAAAGGCAGAAAATTCAAAACTGGTGAAAGGAGATATCTTTACACAACACATGATTAGACTGTGGAACTCACTGCCACACTATGTTGTTGGGGCCAAGCATTTAGCAAGATTCAAAGAGGAATTGGACATTTATATGGATCAAAAACTCTAGTGTTATAATAGTTAATGCTAATGATTTTTTGTTGAGGAAGGTTATTAGACCTCATGTATCAGGTCTCAAATTAATCTCTAATGATTAGGGATTAGGATGAGACATTCATGGAGGCAGATTATCCCACATCTACCTACTGTGGTGTTTTTTGCACCTTCCTCTGAAGGTGCCACTGCTAGAAACAGAATACTGGACTAATTGGACCATGGATCTGAGGCATTATGGCAATTTCTGTGTTACTAAAGAAATAATAGGAGCTGCATGAGTCATTTCAAACACACAGCAGTCAGACTAATCCATGAATCAAAATCCTCTGGGAGCAACAGCTGAAGATGGACCAAGGAAGTTGGGAAACACTATGTACTTTCAAATGATACTTCAGATTTTGAACAAAGAGCTGAATTTGATAGCTAATATATTTATTCCTATCCTTGCATGGAGGCTCCTCAGAATAGCCAGGGACAGGAGTGCATTGACTCCCCTGTTTTTGAGTCAAATACAGTAGTATCTTTAAAAATAGGTACTGAATATGTCTCTGCCTATTGGTTTTGCCTACCCATTTTCAGATGCCATCAGCCGCCTCTGCTGTCTTTGGAAAATAGCATAACAGTAACATTTATACACTACAAATTTTCCATTGTACAGAGCCTACAAAGAAGAAATAACTTGACAAGAAGCTCGGAAACTCTCTCTCTCTGACCTCATCTATTTTATTGTAGTGCACCCATTTCTGGTATATGAGCATAAACCACGTGCAGAGTGAGACAGTCAAGTTCAGGGCACAATGCTTTCTCTAAGTGTGGGACGACTTTTTAAAATGTTTTTTACTGCTTTTTTTCAACACCAGGAACAATATATTGTAGAACTGTTTATATGTAGATATATTGCACATTTAGTATGCTTTGCTTGCTCTCGTTTTGTCAGAAATCTTGATCAGAAGAAACGGTCCTTTTCCCCCAACCTTCCCCAAATGTTCAAATGGTAAAACTTAAGCAATGTTCATGTTATCTCAAAAGAGGATACATTTCATAGACATAAAAACTCTATTTGAAAATATTGTATCTGGCATTTCTGTAGCATCTTTTTTATAGTAAAACAGTAGAGAAAATTGTGGCAATCCAGTTTTAGACTTACCAGGTTCAGCATGTACTCTATGATATGATTTAGTCTGGATTTCTATCAGGCTAAAGATGGAGAATGCCTAGAGGACCTGCACCGAATTGTTTATTAATGCTGACAGCTGCTCTCTGACTATACTGGAATTATTAGGTATTTTGGCAGCCTCTAACATGGGTTGGAGCCTCACTCCAGGGTTTAAAGACCTGTGTTGGACAATCTGGCATTATTCTGGCTCCACTGGATTAGAGAGAGAGAGAGAGTGTGTGTGTGTGTGTCTTTTTTTGTTTTGAACATCTCACCTTTTTTTTTTTTTTTTGGTCATAGATTTTCCTTCACTGCAAATGCACAGGGCCCCATGGGGTGACTTCAGTTCTTTATATTTACATAAAACTGCTTTGAGCTAATATTTGCATATTTGTACATTTTCCAACATTACCTTTTGAACAGAGCTGGAAAGCACTTTGTGGTATCACTCTGAATTAGGAAACGCCTGGTGCCAGATGATTTTATATAAAGGATAAGATCTGAAGAATAATGAAAGAATCTTCTTAATTAATAATCAATTTCTACCCCAGGTTCCCTGAACTCTGACAAAAAAAGATGAGATTAAATTTTACAACACAATTAATCTTTAATTTGCTCTTTTAAGGATGACCTGCAAAGGGCTTTTAAAAAACAGGGTTGCCCTTTATTTATATATTTAATTTTTCTTTTATAGTAGGCCTGAATAATTGGTTTGTTTTTTAAAGTGGGTGTGTTTTTTTTTCTGCTTGTTTTTACCTTAGAAATCTCAGGGATGTCAGGTCTGGTTTTCTCTGCTTTTGCTATAGGACTCATTGAAGGTCTCAGCTGTTTATTGTAAACTCTGACATTTTAATTGAAAGGACAAGGCTGTTGAATCGTTAACAAATACATCCTTTGTCCAAAATATTAATTAGTCATTGGATTAAATAAATATTAACAAAACCAATCATGTACCAAAGTGTTTAAAACTATCTAATGTAAAATCCCTTCCTTTATCAGTTGCTTAGCTTTCAGTTTTTTGTTTCTTATGATGTACTAATTTCACTTGTTCTCCAGTCACCAAAGAATCTTCTAGGGGAGACAAGAACTCAATTTCTGCCATTAAACACAAGAACTCCTCACCAAACCTTTTTGACTAAATCTTTCAGGCCATATTTATACATCATAAATAAGGTTGGTTATTTGTCATCACAAAAAATCAGAACAGGCATGGCTCTGACATGGTGAAAAATGCAAATCTTATAACTCTAGTTTTTTAAAAAAGTGAAAGCATACAATATTTTGTTGTTTTGGGAAATAATGAGAACATTTATCACCAAATACATAAATAGACTAAAAAGACTTAACAGCATCTTTTATGGCATAAAAATATACATGTGAAGTAAAATAAAATTAAGCAAAACAGTAAAATATGGGAATAGTGAAAGCTAAACAAAAAGGAGAGTAAAACAAATAGAGGTAGGAATGGGATGAACCATCTTTGAACTCTGGAATGCAGACTGACTTCGTATATTTATTTTAACTAGGACAGTCTTGTGTGAAGGACATATTTATCTTGGTTTACAGGAATTAGAAATAATATATTTTACAGGCTCCCAGGAACAGTAGTTACTTTACTTTCCATTTGCAGAATTTGGATGAATTTGTTTCATAGTTTGGATAGCGCAGGGGGCTTCTGCACTTTTTTCAGAATTTGGAGTTTTCTTGAATCTTGCCACAGTAGTAAGGACACTCTTATGAATAATATATTGTGACTGAATTATCTCCATCCTGTATAGGAGCCATATCAGCAGAGAAATATCGTGTCCTATGTGAAAGCTGAGGAACTAATTAATTATGACAGCAGATTTATAGTCCTTATTCCAAGAGATACCAAAGTACTTTAAGAACTATGGGCCCAATTCTGCAGCTTCCTCCTCATGTGAGTAGTCTTTACTCATGAAAATAATTTCACCTGAAATGTTCAACCCAGAGGTGGCTACATTTCAGTGTTGAATTAAATAATTTATCTATATAGGGCCCAATCCTGCATCCCTTTACTCATCTGAATAGTCCTTAACTACATGTAATTCCATTGACAAATTATTTTCATGGATAAAGACTACTCACATTAGGAGGAGGCTGCAGAATTTGCCTCATAGTTCCTTAAGCACTTTGGGATCTCTTGGAATAAGGAAAGCAAGAATATCTTGTCCAATTAGAATGATAGAAGGAATTTCAGGGAAAGATAATGCAATATCCCAATTAAATTAAATTTTGGCCAGAATGCAGGAGTTAACTTCCCCTCTCAAGCAATATGTGTCATCGGACCTTTGAAAAGTCAGAACCACAGTTTTATATCTCTTCCAAAAGGGGGGTCTGAACTCTTACCACAAATAAAGCTTCATATTGGGGGAGATCTCTCCAAGCCGTTATATACAGTACACTTACTACCATTATGATAATGTAATGGCTAGGGCCAATCAGAGGGAGGCCCAGGAGGGCCATTTGGCCTGGTCCTCAAGCTCAAAGGGGGCCTCGGATTTAGACATTTTGTTAATTTTTTGGCATTTGATAAGTTTTGCAACTTGTTTTTATGCACATCCCTATGGGACCAAAATGTGACACAGGCTCTCAGCTTACAGCTGCAAATTTAAGCAAATAAAAGATGTTATTTGGTAAAAGACATGATTTTTTTGTTAAGATATATATTTTGTTAAAGAGTTTAAAATGTTCATATTAATAAAATTATATCTGTTCTGATGGCATAAGATTAGACAGTGATGAACTTGTCCTCTCAGATCAGCTGGTTATATAAACAAACCACTACTAGTGGCTGGTGCTGGATCAAGTGTGTTTTGAAAGGTAGAGAATTGTTACATTTTAGTGTCTTTTTAGTTTTATGTCTAGTTGACTAAGGAATTATTTATGTGTGAGAATTCCTCATTATTATCTTCATATGGTAGATAAAAGAGGTGACTGGCTGGTTGGTTGAGCCCTAGCTTGGTAGCTTGGCCATCATCGTCGGCTTTCATAGTCTATAGGCCCAGGTTCAAGGTGAAAATTTGTGAGGACAATCTTTCAATCATGTTTGAAATTTTTTGACATTATCCCTCTGTCTGGATCCATGTCTGTGTTTTACTATATATATGTCACCCCTTTGTCTTCAGCTTAGCCTGTTATATTGTACCTTGTGTGCTTGAGTTTTGATTCAGTGATAAGGATAATAACCTGTATGACTGTTTCATTTTGTGTTCTTCATTAGTATTCCTTCGTTTTGTCTTTTCAGCATTTGTGTACCATTCAGCATTTCTATACGTTTACAGTACAAGATTTCAAATGTAGATAAGCTACTTATTTACAGCAGAACATTTCAAATATGGTTAGCAACATGTTGCATATTGTTGTCACTTTGCCTGCATCAGTGTCTTCAGGTGAACGCACCTTCAACATGTTGGAGCAGGTAAAGAACTATCACCGTTCAACTATGGGACAAGAGCATTTGACATTGCATTTGACATAATATCAGCTGTGACATTGCACAAAAGCTAGATTTCTCCTCAATAATTAGTGCATTTGCACAGAAAAAGCATTTGTTAAATAAAAAAATATTCAAATTATGACTCACTCTTTTTTTGGTGCCCTATTTTGTTTTCACGTGTCATCATTTTTTATTTTTATTATGGCCAGGGGCCTCAAAAGTGAGAGGTAGCCTGGGCCTCTCTGGACCGCTGAGAGGGCCTAGCAGTGGCTGCCCTTTTGGCTAACACACCAGGGACTGAACCAGGGATCCTCTACAGATTGGCACCTTTAACACACACTCACCAGTCGGTTATATTGTCACACCCATCCCTTTGCTAAATTTGCTTGTGTGGCTGTGGCCTTAACGTTTTTTTACTGTTGTGCAGTAGTACCTGTTTCACACCTTATATTGTATTAGATGACAGGTTAGAAAAGGTGATAATTTTACATTAAGACAAATGCAATTCCAGTTTCTTTTTAATAGTGAAACACATAAAGCCTTACTCTAGTTTAATAAATCTGAATTCCACTGGAAATCTGTAAAAGTTCCCATTAAGCCATCTATAACAGTAGCCTATAAAGTATAAATGTTCAGTGAAACAAACTCTTTGAATAGGGAAGGTGTATGATTGCATTGCTTCTGTCACCTACAGGATTGTTCAGGGCAGGAGGGATATGAGCTGAAGGTTTAAAAAATAAATTGTGAGACAAGAATCTCAAATCTAACCCTGAATTGTGGTGAAAGCTGAATATCAAGATGAATTTTAAAAAGTCTAATACTGTCTTTATGATTACCGAGGAGGAACTAGAGGGTTTCTTTTAATCTGAGATTGGGAATGAGGAGAAAAAGAGAGAGCGCAGAAAAGGAGATAATAAGTTTTTAGGCTTTAACTGTCAAATAAAGAGGTGTACAGCTTTCCTGTTAAATCTCCTTCAAGTAAATTTAGTATCTGGCCCTTGCAAACCGGTAAAACACAATTTAAAATCTATAGTAGACATTTGGCTGTCATTATAATAATCCTCATGACGGTGAGAAAAGCCTTTGGAATACAGCCATCCTGAAGTTTAGAATGATACAGCTGCTTATCTTTGTGACATTTTCTAAATTTGCTCTTAATTTTTTTTTAAATGTCCTTTTCCATTTTTTTTGAATGCTGGAAACTTCTTAGAAAGAGGCTCATACAGCTGTAATTCCATCTCAGGGTTTTAATGACATTAATAAATGACTCAAGTTTCACTTGAGTGGTTTATGATATCACCAGAACCCCTAGATGGAATGTCAGCTTTATTTTGCACAGTTGGGACATTGTTCCTTATGTAATTGGTCAAATTTTTCTTCTTTGCTTGGTTTCCAGTTAATGCCAGATCTGCAATTACAATACAGCTATCATACAGAGCACCAAAACAAGTACAGTTAAATAATTTACCCACACCTCCAATCTTTCGCTTTTAGGGTTTTTTTAAATATAAATTAATGTTCAGTAATAAAATGTTGAAGGTAGTCATTCTTGACAACAGTGTATATCTAAGCTGTCCAATCACTTGTAATTTTGAATGGGAGGGGAAGTTAAAATTCAGTCATCACACACAAGATCTCTTTCCCCAGCGTAACAATGTATGTGTGCAACACAGTGACAAAAAAATGGAAGTGGGATAAACAGAAAAATTAGCTTCAGAGCATATTTGCAAACTTACATCTGCAAAATGAACATTTATTTATGGAACTCTTAGAGAATAGTGTGTGTAAGTGGTGACTGGGAGGTAAATACTGGAAAGAGAAGTCACATTACAGTCACAAAATGACAGACCAGGTAACTGAAGTATCTAGCATAATATAATTAGCAAATGTTAATGCAAGCAGGGCTGTGTATTTTTTGAGATTGTCTTGATTTTAACAAGGTGATTGTGTGTC
The DNA here is from genome assembly GCF_003597395.2 of Chelonoidis abingdonii. NCBI lineage: Eukaryota > Metazoa > Chordata > Testudines > Testudinidae > Chelonoidis > Chelonoidis abingdonii. Next base: position 67,855,181 of record NC_133777.1, on the reverse strand, counting down.
CCATAAGCCATCCCAAAGCTGTTTCAGGGCCAGCAAAAGATCATCATATTGTGATTTTGCATCTTTTTGATGATAGTTTGACACAATTTCATCAGACTATATTATGAAATGACAGTCAAACTCACAACAGTAGCACTCTGAAAGGACGATATAGAGAGGAGGTGATAGACACAGCTAGAACTGTGCAAAACTCATAAAAACTAAGAGGCAGCACTGTTAGTGGGACTCCAGAAACCTGGAATCAAGTGGAAATGAGTGCAATTCCACAGAAGGATCAATTTGGACCATGGTGTCAGCTCTTGTCACTCACTAATTAACAAGCACTTAGCCTATATGTGCTTTAGCTTCCCTATCTGTGAAAATAATCTTCACAGCTCAAAGCACACATTCCCTGAATTTAGCGACTAACCTGCACGCTTAGAGATGGAGCTGAAACTTCCCCAAAAATCTGTGGTGTTTGGTTTGTCCATTGGTACAGCTCGTGGAAAGGCCATAACGTTCAGAACCAGAGGGAATCGTTCCTAAACTTTAGGGTTCAGGGATCCTGACTGTGTGTGGGGGGGCAGGTGGCATTCGAGGAGGCTCCAAAGCCTGGGGTCAGATGTTGGCTCATATGGCAGAGCTGGCGTGTAGCGATGCACAGTGGATTTCTCCCAGAGTCTTGGGGTGCTAGGGCCAGTGCTCGGTCTAGGTCGATCTCCGCCTGGGTTCCCTCCACAAAGCTCGGCTCTGGATTCGAATTTCCTCAGTTCCTTTGGGCCAAGCCCACGTCAGGCAGACACTAAGCTGGGAGGGTGAGGACTCAGGGCGGGGGCGCCTGGAGGAGAGGGGAGCCCTGCCCCTCCTCTGCTGGGGGAGCGCAGATAGCATGGGCAGCAGCGTGTGGCTCTGCCCGCCGCCCGGCCTGCGGGAGGCGGCTGCGCGAAGCAGGTGGGGACTCGCCGCCGCCTCCTTCTCCTCCAGCTCCGCGGTGCCAGGGAGCTCCCGGGAGAACCCCCCAGCTCCCGCCTCCCTGCCCGTCGCGGTGTCTGCGGGAGGCTGGTCGCTGCCCCCGCCGCTGGGAGAGGAGGTTATGTAAGGGGAGGAGGAGGAGCAGGACAGCTGCAGCCGCCGAGCAGGCACAGGGAGAAGCCGCCGCCCGCCCGGTTCTCGGGAGAGTCGCTGCAGCCGCCGGGGCCGGCCCGGGATGCGCAGGAACTGAGGGCGCCAACAGCCGCATGTGCGAAGTTGGGACTCGCCCCGCGCCCGCTGGGGACAGAGGCGAGAACCCCGGGGGCGCGCCGGGGCTGCAGGCTGCGGGCGCCGCCGGGGACAAGTGCCGAGACATGGGGTGAGTGTCCCCGGGAGCCCGCGACCGCTGCCTTCCCTTCTCGCCCCAGGGGCTCAGGTCGGGCTGTCCCCACCTGCCTCCGCTCCCACGGAGGGGGGTGTCTCTAGCGAGCCGCTTGGGGCTTGGCGTGTTGAACTTGCAACCCGGGGCGCAGCCAGCCCCCGCTCGCGCCCCGGGGCGCTGTTTTGCGTGGGGCAGCAGTTTGTATCCAGGGCTCCTGTGCCTGGCTCCGAGCCGCCACCCTGCCCGACTAAGCAGGGGCAGCGCTGTTCCGGCGCCGGGCTCCTCTCCCGCAGGGGGGCTGAGTCACTCCCCGGCACGGGGCTGCTGGAGGGGGCTCGCCGGGGACAGAGCCCGGCTGTCTGCACCCGCGGGGCTGAAGAGGAGCGTGGAGCGGGGGCTAGGGGAGCTAGTCCGCGGACGGGACTCGGGTGCGAGCTGAACGAGCGGGGAAAGGCGCAGGTCGGGAGACGCCAGAGAGAGCCCGGCAGTGGGAGACAGAGAGCGGGGCTGGGTGGAGCGCGAGCAGGTCTCCAATACTTGGTGCGCTCAGGCTTCGGGATTTGGTGGTTGTGGCCGAAGTAGCGCAGCAAAGATTCATTTCTGGCTGGTGGATTGAATGTGGTCCGGGGGCGTTTACACTAGTCCTAGGACTTGGCTTGGGCCATGATTTCTTTTTGTTTCCTATCTTGTTAGTTATTTTTGTTAAGGTTCTCGAGGCCTTTGTATGTGAGTTCCCAATTAAAACGTATTTGCAGTGTGGTTGTTGCCCTGTTGGTCCCAGGGTATGAGCCTTTCTCTGTTGTTGTTTTTTTACTTTTTAAGTCTACTTTTAAAAAAAGCGTTTTAGTTCATTAAAACACTTTCATGAAGTGCTTTGAAATCCACAGATGTGCAAAGTATTATTATTCAGTTTAATGTTTTTAAATGTAATTTAATTGATTTTCATGCTGTCAGTGATAAAATAGGATCTTGTAGAAATAATATGGATAATCAAAAATAAGTATAAATGTAAGAAGAGGGGCAAAATTGTTTAAAATTTGAAGATGTTAGTTTTGCTGTTAGCTGTAGAATAAAACTTGAAGTGTGCAGAAATGTCCTTGTAGCAGATAAACACTGAGGTATGATTTAAATGGCTAAAATGACTGAACAAGTGCCTAAATTATAATGTGAAAGATTTGTATCTTGAAAAGAGTAATCTCTTCATATGTATAAACTTACTTAAAAGCAGATGATTTATTTTCAGCGACTCTGTGGTGTAATTCAGCCAGAGTACTGAGTCACAGAAAGCACATAATAAACTTGTCCAAACATTATTGTTTGTTATATTTAGATAATTGTTTATGAAAGTTTTCTCTGTTTAAATGCACAAGATTTTGGTCTGAGAACATGCCCCACTGGACAACTCAGTTTGCTATTTCAGAGAAACTGATAGTACATATTTTCTACCCTCTTGTTCAAATTACAAGATATGAAAAGTAAATACTGTGCTTTAAGGAATTTGTAAACTAAAATCTTAGAAAGCAAGAATTTTTTTTTCATTTTTTAGAAAAAGCATATATTTTCAGTGTGAACTACACCTAGACTTGAAATCGTCTTAACAAGACTGGAAGGTGGTATGCTGGGGGGATTCCAAAACCCACATATCATTTAATTTGCTATATTTGTTGTATGTTCTCTTACAGCTTTCCTCTTCTCACCCTCATGTGGTGAGGAATCATTCTTTAATTTCTCAGTTTACTTATGCCATTTTGGAACTATGCAAACTTTCACTACAGAATTTATTACAGTATCACTGAAGTGGCATAATTTACAACAGTTATGCTAAAGGTAAATAATATGAACATGAACAATTTAAAAATGCAATGAATGTGCCTGATTTTTGATGCAGAGAACTTTTGGAAAGGAGGTGGGAGGAGGAAGTAAGTATGGGGTGATATAAGTGGATAATGATCAATATGCTACACCAGAAATTCTCTGATGGGCTCATCTTCACTAAATAAACATTCATTTAAAAACAAGATAGCATCTTGCCTTTCAAATTAGAAAAGTAAGTTTCAGAATATGAGATGATGCAGTGCTGTCTCATTACATCTATAGATGGACAGAAAAATGGGTCTGAAGAACTGCCCCATTCATCTCAATTGGGTGGCTAAACAATATTTTCATTGTCATCCTTGTTAACTAACTTTAGCAGAATATTTTTTGCTATTCTGGCATGAGAACTTCAATAAAAACTAGAAAAATGTCTTTTAAGAAAAAGTCTGACCTAGAAACAGGGAATCCACATTCCACAGAAAAACTATTCTTTAAAAGTTCAGAAGGATTTGAAGGCTACTAATCCACTTGCAGATTGCTATTTGTACTTCTTGTGGATTTATGGTATTACCTAGGCTATTTTGCGCTAGGCAAGCTTATATAAATACAAGGTGTCTCCACCAGTGTGCCTGATTCTCCACCCATTCTTGCACTAAATGCAACTCAGTTTACGCCAATGAAGTTACTTCAGGCTTATACTGATGTAAGTGAGAGGTGAATCAAGCCTCCAGTTCTACATTTTCATAGTGTTTGTGGGCTGAAGATTCCATCTATATTATCAAAACCCAGTCTTGGATATAGTTATCTTAGTATGGCCTCATGCGCAGTTAAAGTTCACTTTTGTAGTGTAGACAGGATTGAACCACGTTATAAATAATGCTAAAGCAGCTGTGGCATACAGAGTGCAGTGGTTCCCCTCAGCCCCCATCTGAAGGGCCAGTCCAACCCTGAGTGCCGCTGCGACTCCATGCACCAGGGGCCAGGTTCTAGTGCCTGGACTGGGGAGCCGAGCCTACTCAGCTCTGTGGAACAGTATTTGCTTCACTCAGGACAGGGGGTTTTGTGGGTCAAAGTGAGATGGTCTTGTGATTCCCTAAGGGGTCACAACCCGCAATTTAGGAAATGCAGGTCTGGTGAAATAAATACAGTCTTGGGACTGAAGACACTTTGATTTTATTCCCAATTTTGTCACTTGTATATTAAGTGACCTTGAGCACATCGCTTAACAGCTCTGTGCCTCAGTTTTGCCATCTGGAAAATGGACATATTAATGCTTTTCCATTTTTGTAAAGTGCTTTGAGATATACATTTTTCCAATATAAAAATGCAAAGTTTATCAGTGTTATAGACAGTCTGGTTTGAGAATACTATTGAGTTCTGTCTGTGGTGCAAGAACAAACTTCAAGTGCTTAGGACACTACTTGTTCCAGCTAGGTCCAGTAACATGGCAGGTTTTGATAAATTTACATGGGACCTAGTCAGGATCATATGGAGGTGGAAGCTTGCTGTGAATGGAGGAGGGGAAGGATAGAAAGGGGGATGAAGGAAGCTACTGAGACTTGACGGGACTTGGGCGCCGAGGAAGCTGGCTGCAGGCTGGGATGGGGCATCCTGGTAGTTCCTACTGCTGTTCCTACGGCAGTTCTTTGGTGGCTGTTGCCAACTGCTTCATGTCCCTGCCCCCTCTGATCAGGTGCCAGTGGCTTATCCCCCGCCCTGGCAGCTGGTGCACATGCTCCTGCCCATCTGCTGATCCAGTGTCTTGCCAGAGTGGCTGGAAGGTGGGTAGAGCAGAGGTGTTACTGCTGGCTCCCTTCCTGCCAGCCTGATCTCCTACGCTGCAATCATGGCCACTCCAGCCCTTCCGCTGGGTCCCGCTCTCACCTCTGTGAGGTAGTGTGAGGACAAAAAACATTGAGGGGGCTGAAACATACAATTGTCCCCTCCCCCAATATATTGATTGCAAGGGTACTAGCCTCATCTCACCACCTGGTTCCTCCTCCCCTAGTTCCTCATGTGTAAAGTGTGGGAAGATTTTGGCTCATAGTACTTAAAATAGTTTTTGTGTGGTTGGCCATTATTAATATGTACTGTTCCTGGGTTTGGCACTGAGTAACACCATAGAAGTATGAAAACTGACAGCTATCTGAACTGTGCAAAACTAGTTATTTAGCTCATTAGCGTAAATCTCCTGTGACGTGAGAGATCTAAAAAAGCATGGAGTGATGCAGTTCAGCTTACTATACTGCAATACTTTTTTCAAATTTTACAAAATTACTAAAAATGTATATGCAAAGTCAAGTCTTGTTGATTTCCATGGGTTTTGGATCTGGCCCAAATGTTGTTTACATTAAAGAAAAATAATTCTTTTTCCCCCAGGGCTAATTCCCCGTCCTTGCAATCCTACAACTGTGGTACTATTATCTCAATAGTCTGGCCAATAAACTTGCACTATTCCCAAAACACTGTATATGAGGCTTCCAATGTCCAAGACTTTGTTTTTTCTTTTTAAGTCTAAACCAAGGGTCCGCAACCTTTCAGAAGTGGTGTGCTGAGTCTTCATTTATTCATTCTAATTTAAAGTTTTGTGTGCCAGTAATACATTTTAATATTTTTAGAAGGTCTCTTTCTAGAAGTCTATAATACATAACTAAACTATTGTTGTATGTAAAGTAAATAAGGTTTCAAAACGTTTAGAAGTTTCATTTAAAATTAAAATGCAGAGACACCCCCCCCCCCCCCCGGCCCCCCACACCCGGACGTGGGGGGGGCCCCCCCAAGGGAACCCAGGGCAGTGGATAGCGTAGAGTGTCACTGAAAATCAGCTCACGTGCCAACTTTGGCACATGTGCCATAGGTTGCCTACCCCTGATCTAAACATACCTCTTGAGTTATGTCTTTTCATACCTCAACAAAGAACTAAAAATTGAAGAAAATGGCTAGCTTATCTGTTGCTCGGATTTCTAAACTATATCTGCTAACCTAACAAAGAATACCTGTTTCAATTTGACCTCAGTTTCTTTAAACAAAAAAAGCTAACGTTCTATTGTAAAGGTGGCACAATTTAATTATTAAAATGATTTTAAAAGATATTGGCTACATTTTCCCCTTTCTGTAATCCAAGACTCTTTTTACCTTTTTAATTTCCACAATACACTTGCAGTTCCCTTTAATATTCCAGACCTCTCACTTACAAAATGTTGCTTGTTAGTAGAGAAGTGACAAACACCCAGTTTGGATTAGAGTTATACATCGATTCTTTGCCATTGAAGATGGTGGTGTTCATATTTGTTGGATTAAAATTCAGCTAGTCTAAACACCTATTAGCAATGAAACATAATTTTAAAGCCCTTTTTAATAAGGCATTTGTATCAAAATGAATTAACATCCAAATATTAACACACACTACACAGAAACACCATACGAATTAAATGCAAAAATGTACATAGAAAATAAATGATGAATTATCTTGGTGTGTGAATTAATGTAGTTTAGTTAATATGGAACTACTTGTTATACCCACTTCTGCAGACTGAGGAATTGGATTTTGCATAGGAGTGAACTGGGAAGGAAGCGTGCCAATACTTCTTTCTTCCCCCACCTCTGGAACCTTGTGGCAATCCCTCTGTTGAAACTCTCTGTGGACTGAGATCAGGGGGCTATGGAGGTGAATGGAGGCCAGGCTGCATTTATTCAAGAAGGAACTATTCTTCACAGCATGCACCTCTCCAAAGTCCACTGGTATTGAAGCAGATATCTGTGCCTAAGTAATGCTGCTTGAAGCTGCATTAATGTGGGCTCCATGCCTGCACCCATCTGGGAGAGAAGGCCTGGGATGTCTGGCCAGTGGAGAGAGCCATGCTACCATGGCTGAGGAGGTCAGAGGAGTAAGAGGGTTGATGTCTAGAGCAGGGTGAAATTTTTCAACCAAATTTTTGTGTGCAAAATGTGCAGATTTGGGTCAACCAAAACATTTTGTGACTTTATGTCAATCTCATCAAATTGTTTTGTTCAGGAAAAAATACTTTTAAAAAATGCTCTGAAAAAATCAAAATGTTTTGTTTCTACATTTTTGAAATAAAACCATTTGACTTTGATTTGAAAAAACTTTTTATTTGAAATTTCCTTCAATTTTATTAAAATGTTAAGTATGAAAAATCCTCAATCTAAATGAAATGTTTTATTCAACCCAAAACTATTTTTTTGACCCTTAATCACCATATATTTTGAATTTTTTTTGTTTTGGGTCAACCTGAAATAATTATTTTCTGAAACGGCCAGACAACCAAAAAATCAGTTATTTCCCCATCTTTACATGAGTCTACCATCAATGGGACATAATGTAAATTCTGGTTCCCTGAAGATCCACTGGTTTGTAAGGTTCGGATATGGCATCTCTTGCCCCTTTCCTGCTCCTCAAAAGCCCCCTCTCACTTCAAAGGATAAGCAGCTGGAAACTCCATCAGGCAAAGCTCATCGAGTTTTTGACATCTCTCCCTCTCTTGTTGGTACGTCTGCAAGAGGGTACAATTTGGTCCTGTTTTTTTTCCCCCATTATGTGATGACATTTAAGAACACTGTGAAGTGATCTGCCTTCTTCCCCTCTGCTAGCAATATGCTCTTACATCTTTCTCCTAAATTATTCTTTAACTGATTAAAGAATGCCAGCAGAATGGAGGGAAGTGGCATGGGCAGCTGCCAAGTATTTCTTTCCTTTTTGTCCTTTAGTGGTGTTGGATGGAATCCTGTGGGTGAGAGTGAATGTGTTGTAAAAAGATATCAATGGAAAAGGTACAGAAAAGAGCAAAAAAATGATTAGGGGTATGGAACAGCTTCTGTATGAGGAGAGATTAAAAAGACTGGGACTTTTCAGCTTGGACAAGAGACCACTCAGGTGGCATAGGATAGTGGTCTATAAAATCAAGAATGCTGTGGAGAGAGTGAATAAGAGAGTGTTGTTTACTCTTTCACATAATACAAGAATGAGAGGTCACTCAATGAAATTTAAAACAAACCGAAGGCAATACTTCTTTCCACAACGCACAGTCAACCTGCTGAACTCATTGCCAGGGATGTTGTGAAGGCCAAAACTATGGTGTTCAAAAAAGAACTAGATAAGTTCATGGAGGAGAGATCCATCAATGGCTATTAGCGAGGAGATGGTCAGGGGTGTAACCCCATGCTCTAGGTGTTCCTCATCTCTGACTGCCAGCATGTGGGCAGCAGGGGGTGGATCACTCGATAATTGCCTGTTGTGATCATTTCCTCTGAAGCATCTGGCATTTTCTTTTTGCGGATACAGACTAACACAGCTGCTACTCTGAAACCTGTCAGAAGACGGGATACTGGGCTGGATGGAGCTTTGGTCTGACTAATGTGGCCGTTCTTATGGTTGGAGGGTCGAGTTTGTGGCAGAGCATATGAGAGAAATCACAAACAGGGTTTCTGTTCCAAAATGCTGACAGTTTTATGTTTGAGAGAAAGAGCCTCTGATCTTTATTCGATAGATGTACCCCCCTTCCAAGAAACAGTGAGGTATCAGAGTTTGTTTCTATGCCATACAATAAAAATTGCTGGTCAGCCAGACCAGAACCCTCCAATGAATTCTCCAATGATTAATGTTCTTCCAGCACTTATTAATAGCTTTCATGTTGTTGCTGTAGCAGTTATTCAGACACTTAGCCAAATCCAAGAAAACTATCAGTTCCTGGACACAGATCTCTGCTGTAGTCCAAATCTGTATGCAGGGCTGGCTCTAGCAATTTCTGTGCCTGAAGCACGGCGGCACGCCATGGGGGGCGCTCTGCTGCTCACCGGTCCCGCGGCTCCGGTGGACCTCCTGCAGGCGTTCCTGCGGAGGGTCCAATGGTCCCGTGGCTCTGGTGGAGCTGTCGCAGGCATGTCTGCGGGAGGTCCACCGGAGCCGCGGGACCAGCGGACCCTCTGCAGAAACGCCTGCGGCAGGTCCACCAAAGCCGCGGGACCAGCGGACCCTCCGCAGGCATGCCTGCGGCAGATCCACGGAAGCTGCCTGCCGCCCTCCCAGCAACTGGCAGAGCACCCCCCCGCGGTGTGCCACCCCCAGCACGTGCTTGGTGCGCTGTGGCCTGGAGCCAGCCCTGTCTGTATGAGGTGTATGCGAGGAATAAAGCCAAAATCATTTCCACCCAAGTGTATCACTACAGTGTCCAGTAGATCATAACATCTTAAGTCAGCTGGTTAGGCACTGCAGAGTGGGCAAAACATGATGTCCATGCAGGCTACCACTCTCCACCCCAATGGCCCTGTAGTGAGCAATCTCCATGTCATGGTCTACTTCTTGCTCTCCCACAAACTTTTTGCAACCTTGTGATTCAAGAATCCCACAGAATCCACATGTTGGCAACCTTGGCATTACACACACTTCTTTTCCCTCAATAGTCAAGGTGCCTGTGCTGTGAGTTCCAAAACTTTCCACCACGTCTCTTTGGAAACACCACATTAATCTGCATTGAGGTAAGGAAGGAACCATTTGCTCCCTTCCTCCCACCTGGAGGCTAATAAAATACAGATTTTCTCAAATAAGCAATCCTAGGCTTGCCTACCAACTGTCCTCATTTCCTGTCCCCTCCACAGCTGCAACCCCTCTTTCTGCCCCCCCCTCAGGCCTTTCGCCCCATCTCTGCACACACAATCATCTGTTTCTGGCTCTTACCCACCCGATATAACAGAAGTTTTGGTTACACTGCCTGATGATTATTCTGCTGTGTTCACACAGTAAACCTCCCCATAAATAACACATTATAACAGAGACAACTTGTAGCAAGCAACATGAGTTGACACATTCCTCTGAACTACCCAGGCAAGCATAAAGGGGCTGCATAGAAACCTCCTCGTGTTTTTTTTTTAAAATTGGTACGTGGACACTGTAATCCCTCCAGACTGCACATCTGTGCAAGTGAAGAAGTGAACATGTTTTTAAATACCATTCTCAGTTTGGGTCCCCCAAAGATTAAATGGGTGCCATGAACTACCTTGGATAAAAATAGACAGATTGATACAGCTTTGACCTGCATCACATTAATAGTTTGATCTCTCGCTCTGCGCACACAAAAACCCATCTAGAAACTTTTTGAGAAATGACTGATTTCTTCACAACCCCTAACTCAAATGACCCCAAGTTTGGGACACTCACCTGATCTAGCATCCTCCTGAAGCAAACCAGATTTAAAAGGAATCTGACCAAGCATGTCGATTTTAGAGACTTAGAAATGTTGACCTTTAAATGAATGTAGTGAAGCAATCTTAATTATATTGGTGCTGCTGTGCCACTTTAGTAGGTTATTGCAGAGGAAATTCACTTTGGCCCTAGTTTAGCTCCAACTGAAGTCAATTGGAGACTTGTGTGTGTGTGTTTTATTGACTTCATTGAAAAGTAGATTGGGCCATCCATTGATGTTGGAAAGAGCACCTTTCATCACTCTTGAACAGCCTTTTCTGACCAACTGACAGAGCAGCATGAAGGGGCTCATCCAGACTTCCTTTGGTGGAGAAGGAACATCACTGTGTGTTCAAATCCAGCCCAAGTTGGTAGTGAGTGATCTGATGGCTCTCTGGCCTATGGGAAGTGAGCTGGTGGTTTTGGTTCAGGGCCTGTCAGTTCTCATGAGCCCCGTTTGCATCAAATGTCATCCCAGCTGGTGGTGGTATTGGCAGCCTCAACAAAGGGACTGAAGATAGAGAGGCTATTGAAGCTTATTTACTCTCTGATTTGGGATGTTGGTTTTAGGTCAAAATTGAGGCACGCTGGTGGGTGCTTTGGTTACCTTACTACCTATACAGTACCTTTTATGTGGATAGTGGCTCTGATGGTCCATAGCCTTGCATCTTGCATAGTCATTTGTATCTGTGCAAAGTGGGTCTAAACTGCTGCCATTCTGATATTGAGCATTTTACACACACTTTGCACAGATATAAATAACTTTATGCAAAGTGCAGACCAATGGAGAATCAGACCCAGAGAACTCTAGGGGCAAATCTCTAGGGGGTAAATTCCTGTCTCTATTAAAGTGAATGGGAAAACTCCCATTGTCTTGAGCAGGGCCCAGAATTTCACCCCAGGATTATAGAAACATTGAAATAGCTTTAGAAAGAGTTGGTAGGGAAACAGGGAAGTCTTAGCAAGGGCTTGTCTACGTTTGGGATTTTGGCACTGGTGTAGTTACCTTAGGGTAGTTGCATTTGTGCTAACCCTTAGTGCAGATGCACTGCACCAAAGTGAAAACTGACTTGCACTAGTGTGGTTTACTCTTCTTTCCATTACAGGCTACTGTTTGCAGTGCATCTACATTAAGAGTTTGTGGTTGTGCAGCTACACTGATGTTACCATACCAGTGCAAAAACCCTCAGTGTAGATAAGCCCTAAGTGAAAGAGAAACCTGACATCGGGAAGATGTTGAAACAAGAATGCAGAAAATGAGCAGAAACAAGTGAGAGGGAGTGACTACATGCTATTCAGAGACAGAAGTGGGGGCGGAGGCACTGGGAGGGCAGAGTAGAGAGAAAACCGTAGGCAGCGTCTGCAGAAGAGAATTTCAACAAAAAATTCCCACCACTGGTACCATTGATTCCACTATATTGGTGGGGAGTTCAGCAAATATTTCCACTAGTGTAGACAAGGCCATAGAAAAAGAATGAAGAGAGAAAAGAGAAATTGAGAATAATTTAATTTTAGAGGAGAAATCACAACTGAGTTTGTCAAGCTAATTAATTACCACTGTATATTTGATTGACACCAGAAAGTAGCTCCTAAATAAAATATCCTCCCCAAAAGATGGAATATCCCTCAAATCTCTCCTCAGGTGTAAAAGGATAGAAGTGAGATGGGCTCCTGACAAAAATGAAACCCGGAATGAAATGTTGAAGACAAGTGGCCATTTAAAATATTAAAGCACTCCTTTCAGTAGAAAACAGTTTTAAACTAGGTCAAGCTTTGACAATGTCACTTTAATTTCTCAAAATATAGTCTCTCTATGACCAAGTTGGGAAAAGTGCAGCAATTTATATGGAGAGAAATCAGGATAAGGGGACGTTAGTCTGTTTCTGTTCATGGATTTTTTTAATCATTTTATATTATGTTCAGATCTAAACATTACTGTAATACTTAGAATAAATAACCTTAGCCGTAAAATTAAATTTATGAAATATACATATTTTTGAAACAGCTGCTGTTGTGTGGGAAATTCTTTGGCTTTCTGAAGGCCGCTAAATAAATGATCAAATCTCCAACTCTTTTTCACCCTGGAGTACTGTTAGTCATGTTTGTGGATATGGGTGTCCTTTCTGCAACTACAGTGTGTGACTTGAATTGTATTTTGGAATTAGCTTGTTAGGATGTAAATGTGCTTGAGGGAACACAGGCTGTTAGTACCAAAGAATGTTATTGAAGCATCATTGCAGCATGTCATTCAGAACAGGGTAGATAAGGCATGAGTAGGGATTATGTATAATACTCCTGCAAACTGTAGATGATTACACTGGACGATGCAGTTGATCTTTTCTGATGATCTTTTCTATGACTTACGCTCGCTGTTCTCTACCTGCTGTAGAATGAAGGTTTCTTCAGTGCTGCCTGCTGCAAAGTCACACTGCTTAGCACGTGTGATGCTAGTAGCCTTCTGCTTACCTCTGACCTTATCACTGAGGTTGAAACTGTTAGAGACTACTGTGCCCATTGCATCACTCAGTTATTTTGTAAGGTTAGTATTACCACTGGGATCAGGATTAAAAGGAAGCAAAATATTTGTAACAATCCACATTTAGGAATCTTGGTGTTTTTTAAAAAAGAGGTGGATGGTGGATGACATCACTGTTGCTGGTCTGCTTTGATGACTCAGATGAGAGAACCAGCTCTGCTGTGTAGGTGTGTAGGATTTGCAGGTTTGATGGTAATTTTATCCTTTCATGCTTATAGCTGGCAGGACAGGGAGCTTTAGCTGGAAAACAACGACAGCTTTATCATGGAGAAGAGGGAGTAGATTTAAAACAGAGAAAAACAGTGTCTGACTATGAAGGCAGGCATAAAAAGGGCTACTGCTTACCATGCAAAATCGCTCATTTCACTGTTAACTCCTCCTCCTTTTCCCTTCTAAATCCCCCTCAGTCTAAGTCTGATTGCTTTCAGCCATTTGTTGTGACTTCTCAAAATACAAGACTGTAAGCATTTTCACAGAGGAATTGTTTTGTCAATTCTTTTTATTTTTATTTTGTCCAGAGTTTTCAAAGGAGCCTAAGGGAATTAGGGGCTGTTGTGATAATTGGGCCTACAAAGGTAACCTATTGTAAGATTATCATAGCTTCCTACTCAGATTTGAACCTTAGCGTTCATAAACTGAGAAGCTAGCATGAACCCTCTAAGCTTTTACCAGCTTAGATCTGATCTCGCTGCCACCAGCCAAGAATTTCCAGTGTCTTGGCTCACTCTGGTCTCCCCAAAACTTTCCCTGGGGGTTAAGCTTGAATAAATCGGTTTCCCTGATTGGTCCTCTTGTCTGGTGTTTGTTGTTCTCTTTGTTTAACCCTTTACAGGTGAAAGAATCATTAACATATAGATATAATAGACAAAGAGTTGTAGAGTTGCAAAACTGTAAGGATCTGAGTTCAGTAATTTCATCAACATCAAATAATCCTATGAAGAAAAAGATTGGTGGGGAAAATTAGTACCAAAATGAAACAGGACTGGATTAGTCCAAAACCAAAGGGCTAATTGAATAATAAACTCGGACTGTGTGTTTGATAAATCATGCCAGGTAAACCGAGCGACTGTGAGATTCTAGACATATCAATGACCAAATCCCGGAGTGTGTCTGGGGTAATTAGGTTTCGTTGTGATCCCCTAATAACGTATGGGAATTTGATATTCCACCCTAGCGTCTCCCTTAAGGGAGAGAGACCTTTAAGAGGGGGACAATTTTGCTTATAGGACAAGCTTCTCCATCATGGCTGCCATCTGGAGTTACATTTCTGGCTGGGATATTTGTGACCGCCATGTCCAGTTATTACCATGGATTTGCTGAGGTGCCGAAAATAATACTCTCCTGTCAACTATAACAGAATTGAGTGCGAGGAATATCACATCCCCTCGTTTTTTATTAGTGTTCTAGCCAACGAAACCTCAATTCCAGACCCACACCGATTTTAGGTTCAGATGATTTCTGTCTCACACTTCTCTCGTTTACCTGGCCACCATGATTTTAACACAGTCCTGAGTTATATTAGGCCTGTTTGGTTGATACTAAATCCCACTTCTGTTTCCATTTGTACGATTTCCATCCCCCCACCAACTTATCTGCCTAGTAGATTATTTGAAGATGCTTTCCGATACATTTAGAACTCATTATCTTCAGTGATTCACAATCAGCTAATATTGTTGCCACGCGCAAACATGCTGCTTCTACCTTGAGCTCCATTTGATTTCATCATTGACCCCCACCACTACCCAAATGCCAGGCTATGGCTACTCACAGGAGTACTGTAGTCCTTGCTCTACCTCACCGGCAAAACAATCGAGTGTCATGAAGGAATATACTCTAGAAGGAAGAGGAAAATGGGAGAGACAGGCAATAGTAGTAGTGTGTATCCATTCTCCCGAGAGCCAATAAGGGTTAATGTATAGGAGCTATTTCTTAACCCCTAGATGCACAACTGTCTTCCAGATGCGGACAGAATCGTGTTGTGGTGTTCACATGCTGGAAGGAATGCACTCATGGATGGATGAAGGGTATAGAATTTGACCAAAGCACCACTGTAAACGAATACAATGCCTCCTT